>NW_026511024.1:0-21561 GCF_027579735.1 Bombina bombina | reverse complement strand
GGGAACAGAGCTGTTTAGGAGGGATCAGGGGGGGTGATGTGTCAGGTGGGAGGCTGATCTCTACACTACAGCTAAAATTAACCCTGCAAGCTCCCTCCAAGCTACCTAATTAACCCCTGCACTGCTGGTCGTAATACATGTGTGATGCACAGCAGCATTTAGCGGCCTTCGAATTACCAAAAAGCAACACCAAAGCCATTTATGTCTGCTATTTCTGAACAAAGGGGATCCCAGAGAAGCATTTACAACCATTTGTGCCATAATTGCACAAGCTGTTTGTAAATAATTTCAGTGAGAAACCTAAAATTTGTGAAAAAGTTTGTGAAAAAGTGAACAATATTTTTATTTGATCGCATTTGGCGGTGAAATGGTGGCATGAAATATACCAAAATGGGCCTTCATCAATACTTTGGGATGGCTTCTAAAAAATATATATACATGTCAAGGTATATTCAGGGATTCCTGAAAGATATCAGTGTCCCAATGTAACTAGCGCTAATTTTGAAAAAAAGTGGTTTGTAAATAGCAAAGTGCTACTTGTATTTATTGCCCTATAACTTGCAAAAAAAAGCAGAGAACATTTAAACATTGTGTATTTCTAAACTCAGGATAAAATTTAGAAACTATTTAGCATGGGTGTTTTATGGTGGTTGTAGATGTGTAACAGATTTTGGGGGGTCAAAGTTAGAAAAAGTGTGTTTTTTTCGATTTTTTCCTCATACTTTATAAAAAATGTTATAGTAAATTGTAAGATATTATGAAAATAATGGCATCTTTAGAAAGTCCATTTAATGGCGAGAAAAACGGTATATAATATGTGTGGCTACAGTAAATGAGTAAGAGAAAAAATTACAGCTAAGCACAAACACTGCAGAAATGTAAAAATAGCCCTGGTCCTTAAGGGAAAGAAACTGAAAAATGGCCTTGTCCATAAGGGGTTAAAGTGACTTTAAAAAACACTTCTGTGTAGAAAAATGAATAAATAAAATGCTGGGGAATTGCCTAAAACAGCTTTTTGATTTGCAGAATTTGCAGCTTATAAAATTTGCTTTTTAACCTATGTAGGAGGCTTGCGGCAGGCACAATTTTGTACACAAAATGAAGAGGCATTTAATGTTCTTTAACCTTTGCATGCCGGGGTGCAAGTGCTTAGATCGGAACAAAGTACCGATGTAAACACTTGCTGGAACAATGATGCGGTCATGTGCTTTCAAGGCCAGGATCGGAACGTGGGGGACCGCCTATGCAGCTAGGCACCCCCCAGTACGATTTTGTTCCTTGCACAAAAAAAGGCAGGCTGCAGGGCGCCACGTGAGGTAGGACGTTCCACGCCGTCCAAATGGCATTAAAGCCCAGCACTCTTAGGATGGCATGGAACGTACTTAAGGCGCCTAGAGGATAAAGCAAATAATCTCTTTACACTTTGCAGTTTCTTTTATGAGTGGTCCACAAGCATAAAAAGCAAAAAGCCACCAGACATTTGTGGCCTTGTGGTTTGCTCAGCTGACTTAAAAGAGGAAGGTTGAGCGCTCGAAGGCTGCTGGTTACCAAAGGTAATTTTTTTTTCTAGATAGAACAAGGTCTTCTCTAATGACCAACAACCTGACTACTTATTTGACTGCATTACTTGTTAAAAGTCAAACTTTACCTGTTCAAACACTCTTTGCTATTATTATGAATAATAATGCTAAAAACAAAATGCTAATGTACCACTGAAAGCAAGGTGGGGGAGCAAATTCAGCACAGCAAGACTGTTGTGCCATCCATTCCTCTTCTCCTTGAGATCTAATGAAGCCTGAACATGTTACCTCCCCTGCACCGGGAGTAGCACGGCAGCAGGTTTCAAGAGAAGGTTTTGTACTTTGCTTCCTATGAAATCCTAGGGTGCACTTGCTGCCTGAGAGCTAGTGCCTTAACATGTACTTTGCGTTCCTAACATTTGCACACTTTAACCCCTAACCCTATACCTATTAAAGCAGCGAGCAAGGTCAAATACATCTGTGATCAGTCTTTGTGTCCCGTACCTGCAGCAGTGCAAGGAGAGACACTAAACTTATCGTGCCCCAGGACATTTGCTTTCAAGGCTTACAGAGCATCCTAGCTTCGCCGCCCCAAGACATTCTTCTAGCTATAATAAAAACTATCTCATTGATAGGACTTCCATAAGTATGGCCAAACACCAGGATACAACCACAATTAGGTAAGAACCAAGATCCCCTTCTGAATTTCTTCATCCGGTCTCCTCCCAGCCTGATCCCCCTCCTCCCTACTTCAATACCCAGTTTTCTCCCCCTCCCCACTTTTTCCCATAGCTCCTCCTCCTCTAATTCCCCCTCCTATATTCCCAAGATCCCTCCTCCTCCCTACTTTTTTCCCTCCTATTTTACCCAATTTAATCTCTCCCTACTTTTTCCCAATGCTCCTCCCCCCTCCTATTTTCCCAACCTGATCTCTCCTCCTGACTTTTTCCCCCTCCTACTTTAATCCTCCCACTCCTATTTTCCCCAATCTAATCCCTCCCTATTTTTTCCCATTGCTCCTCCCCCTCTAATTCCCCCTCCTATCTTCCCAAGATCCCTCCTCCTCCCTACTTTTTTCCCTCCTATTTTACCCAATTTAATCTCTCCCTACTTTTTCCCAATGCTCCTCCCCCCTCTAATCCGTCCTCCTATTTTCCCAACCTGATCCCTCCTTCTCACTTTTTCCCACTCCTACTTTAATCCTCCCACTCCTATTTCCCCAATCTAATCCCTCCCTATTTTTTCCCATTGCTCCTCCCCTCTAATTCCCCCTCCTATATTCCCAAGATCCCTCCTGCTCCTCCCTACTTTAATCCCCAGTCTTCTCCTCCTCCTATTTTCCCCAATCTGATCCCTCCCAACCCAATCTGATCCCTCCCAACTTTTTCCCATTGCTCCTCCCCCTCTAATCCCCCCTACTATTTTCCCAACCTGATCCCTCCTCCTCACCTCCTACTTTAATCCCCCCCCCTCCTATTTTCCCAAATCTGATCCCTCCCCTACTTTTTCCCATTGCTCCTTCTCTCGCTATTTTCCCAACGTCATTCCTCCTCCTCCTACTATTATTTCCCCAGTCTCCTCCCACTCCTATTAACCCCAATTTGCTTCCCCCCCTCCAGGTTCCTACTTTCCCACCATCTATTCTTCTCCCTGATCCTCCTACTAATTCCCATTCAGACAAGTCTCTCCATCCCCATATTTTCCAATCTATGCTCCTCCCCTCCAGATTCCCCTATCCGCCTGCCCTTTCCCAACCGAGGCCCACTGAATCTAGATTTGACTTTATTGACTTTCCCCGTATCGCTTACATATGGCATATTACTTATACCCTTTTACACCCTTTTACACTATACAGTTATGGGAATGTACCATAGACATTAACACACACAGGAATTTTTCCCTGGCTGCTGGGAAGGGGTGGTAGGGAAAGCCGTAGGGTGGATTTGAACCGCAGGCCCTGTGCTTGCTAACCCATGGCTTGTACCACTGCTCCACAGCAGCTTTCTCTTTACAAATAACAAATAATGGAAACTGGACCTTCTGGCAATTCCATAGCTAGCTCTAGTGGTCTAGTAGATAGCTGAACCGCCTAGCAATCAGAGGGTTGGGAGTTTGAATCCAGCACCAGCTGATTTTCCCTGCACTTTGCATTGCAAAAAAATATTTTTTTTTCTTTTGCAAAGGTTTTTCTATTTCCTTAAAAATGCAGCTTGCTGTTTTGTAACAATTTGTGATTGCCCCTTTCCTGCTAGAGAAGTAAAAACCTAGGTTTTTAAAATGCTGCAAATTTGGCTGAAAATGCTATTTGATTTATTGCATTTGCAGGTAACAACATTTGCTTTTTCTTACCTGTAATGAGTTTGGGATAAGGACGCTTTTTACCCTTAATTAAGAGGCTTTTCATGTCCTTTAAGACAAATAATCTCTTTGCTGCTACTCTGTTTATTTCATTATTGGTCTCAAATCATAAAAGTAATGGGTATTCATCCTACCAGCACCCTGAAACTTACTCCTTCTGTTGTAGCTTAGGGGTTAGCATGCAAGCTTCAGACTCGCAAGGTTGCAAGTTCAAATCCATGCTTGGGTGGTCTTTCTTTATGTTGCAGGTACTATGAGTAGTATTTTACAAGAAGCAATCTGAACATTGCTTTTTCTTTTCTTTTTTTTCCCTCTGGAAATTGAATTCTATTTTATTTTCTTAGAGGAAGCGGTCTATTTATTAGCTCTACAATGTCTTTTTGTGTTACTGGTCTAAAACCAGTGTTAGCGGCCCTGTCAGCCATCAATCAGTCATGTGGCTGTAGCGCAGTGGCTAGCATTGCTGTCTTGTAAGCAAGAGGTTAAGAGATCGAATCCCGCTGGATCTCTTTTTTTTTTTTTTTTTTGTATTTCATTCTGTTGATGTATTACAAAGATAAATGTGGTTTTGCAACTTTTATTCTATTTTATTTCCTTAATCCCTTAACGACACACGTCGTACAGGGTACGTCTTGCACAAACTGGTCTTTAAAGACCAGCGACGTACCCTGTATGACGTTAGGGGTTTAAAACGTCTGGAAGCGATCCTGATCGCTTCCTGCTGCTTTCCGGTTATTGCAGGAGGCCTCAATATCGAGGCATCCCTGCAATAACATTTTTTCCCTGTCCGATGCAGAGAGAGACACTCTGTGGCCCTCTCTGCACCGGACATCGATGGCCGAAAATCGTTGATGGTTGGGAGCCGAAGTGGGAGGCGGGTGGGCGGCCATCAATGGCTTCTATGATTAAGAGGGGGACGGGATCGGGGGTGGACAGCTGCCAGTACCCAATATGGCTCCAAACAAGGTAGAGGCGGAGGATTAGAGAGCTGTTTGCGGGTGGGGGGGTTGTCATGGAGGTTGGGGGCTAAGGGGGGACCCTACACAGCAGCATATGTAAATATGCTATTAAAATAAAATAAAAAACATACCTTTTTATTTTAGTACTGGCAGACTTTCTGACAGTACTTAAGATGGCGGGGACAATTGTGGGGTGGGGGAGGGAACAGAGCTGTTTAGGAGGGATCAGGGGGGGTGATGTGTCAGGTGGGAGGCTGATCTCTACACTACAGCTAAAATTAACCCTGCAAGCTCCCTCCAAGCTACCTAATTAACCCCTGCACTGCTGGTCGTAATACATGTGTGATGCACAGCAGCATTTAGCGGCCTTCGAATTACCAAAAAGCAACACCAAAGCCATTTATGTCTGCTATTTCTGAACAAAGGGGATCCCAGAGAAGCATTTACAACCATTTGTGCCATAATTGCACAAGCTGTTTGTAAATAATTTCAGTGAGAAACCTAAAATTTGTGAAAAAGTTTGTGAAAAAGTGAACAATATTTTTATTTGATCGCATTTGGCGGTGAAATGGTGGCATGAAATATACCAAAATGGGCCTTCATCAATACTTTGGGATGGCTTCTAAAAAATATATATACATGTCAAGGTATATTCAGGGATTCCTGAAAGATATCAGTGTCCCAATGTAACTAGCGCTAATTTTGAAAAAAAGTGGTTTGTAAATAGCAAAGTGCTACTTGTATTTATTGCCCTATAACTTGCAAAAAAAAGCAGAGAACATTTAAACATTGTGTATTTCTAAACTCAGGATAAAATTTAGAAACTATTTAGCATGGGTGTTTTATGGTGGTTGTAGATGTGTAACAGATTTGGGGGGTCAAAGTTAGAAAAAGTGTGTTTTTTTCGATTTTTTCCTCATACTTTATAAAAAATGTTATAGTAAATTGTAAGATATTATGAAAATAATGGCATCTTTAGAAAGTCCATTTAATGGCGAGAAAAACAGTATATAATATGTGTGGCTACAGTAAATGAGTAAGAGAAAAATTACAGCTAAGCACAAACACTGCATAAATGTAAAAATAGCCCTGGTCCTTAAGGGAAAGAAACTGAAAAATGGCCTTGTCCATAAGGTGTTAAAGTGACTTTAAAAAACACTTCTGTGTAGAAAAATGAATAAATAAAATGCTGGGGAATTGCCTAAAACAGCTTTTTGATTTGCAGAATTTGCAGCTTATAAAATTTGCTTTTTAACCTATGTAGGAGGCTTGCGGCAGGCACAATTTTGTACACAAAATGAAGAGGCATTTAATGTTCTTTAACCTTTGCATGCCGGGGTGCAAGTGCTTAGATCGGAACAAAGTACCGATGTAAACACTTGCTGGAACAATGATGCGGTCATGTGCTTTCAAGGCCAGGATCGGAACGTGGGGGACCGCCTATGCAGCTAGGCACCCCCCAGTACGATTTTGTTCCTTGCACAAAAAAAGGCAGGCTGCAGGGCGCCACGTGAGGTAGGACGTTCCACGCCGTCCAAATGGCATTAAAGCCCAGCACTCTTAGGATGGCATGGAACGTACTTAAGGCGCCTAAAGGATAAAGCAAATAATCTCTTTACACTTTGCAGTTTCTTTTATGAGTGGTCCACAAGCATAAAAAGCAAAAAGCCACCAGACATTTGTGGCCTTGTGGTTTGCTCAGCTGACTTAAAAGAGGAAGGTTGAGCGCTCGAAGGCTGCTGGTTACCAAAGGTAATTTTTTTTTCTAGATAGAACAAGGTCTTCTCTAATGACCAACAACCTGACTACTTATTTGACTGCATTACTTGTTAAAAGTCAAACTTTACCTGTTCAAACACTCTTTGCTATTATTATGAATAATAATGCTAAAAACAAAATGCTAATGTACCACTGAAAGCAAGGTGGGGGAGCAAATTCAGCACAGCAAGACTGTTGTGCCATCCATTTCTCTTCTCCTTGAGATCTAATGAAGCCTGAACATGTTACCTCCCCTGCACCGGGAGTAGCACGGCAGCAGGTTTCAAGAGAAGGTTTTGTACTTTGCTTCCTATGAAATCCTAGGGTGCACTTGCTGCCTGAGAGCTAGTGCCTTAACATGTACTTTGCGTTCCTAACATTTGCACACTTTAACCCCTAACCCTATACCTATTAAAGCAGCGAGCAAGGTCAAATACATCTGTGATCAGTCTTTGTGTCCCGTACCTGCAGCAGTGCAAGGAGAGACACTAAACTTATCGTGCCCCAGGACATTTGCTTTCAAGGCTTACAGAGCATCCTAGCTTCGCCGCCCCAAGACATTCTTCTAGCTATAATAAAAACTATCTCATTGATAGGACTTCCATAAGTATGGCCAAACACCAGGATACAACCACAATTAGGTAAGAACCAAGATCCCCTTCTGAATTTCTTCATCCGGTCTCCTCCCAGCCTGATCCCCCTCCTCCCTACTTCAATACCCAGTTTTCTCCCCCTCCCCACTTTTTCCCATAGCTCCTCCTCCTCTAATTCCCCCTCCTATATTCCCAAGATCCCTCCTCCTCCCTACTTTTTTCCCTCCTATTTTACCCAATTTAATCTCTCCCTACTTTTTCCCAATGCTCCTCCCCCCTCCTATTTTCCCAACCTGATCTCTCCTACTGACTTTTTCCCCCTCCTACTTTAATCCTCCCACTCCTATTTTCCCCAATCTAATCCCTCCCTATTTTTTCCCATTGCTCCTCCCCCTCTAATCCCCCCTCCTATCTTCCCAAGATCCCTCCTCCTCCCTACTTTTTTCCCTCCTATTTTACCCAATTTAATCTCTCCCTACTTTTTCCCAATGCTCCTCCCCCCTCTAATCCGTCCTCCTATTTTCCCAACCTGATCCCTCCTTCTCACTTTTTCCCACTCCTACTTTAATCCTCCCACTCCTATTTCCCCAATCTAATCCCTCCCTATTTTTTCCCATTGCTCCTCCCCTCTAATTCCCCCTCCTATATTCCCAAAATCCCTCCTGCTCCTCCCTACTTTAATCCCCAGTCTTCTCCTCCTCCTATTTTCCCCAATCTGATCCCTCCCAACCCAATCTGATCCCTCCCAACTTTTTCCCATTGCTCCTCCCCCTCTAATCCCCCCTACTATTTTCCCAACCTGATCCCTCCTCCTCACCTCCTACTTTAATCCCCCCCCTCCTATTTTCCCAAATCTGATCCCTCCCCTACTTTTTCCCATTGCTCCTTCTCTCGCTATTTTCCCAACGTCATTCCTCCTCCTCCTACTATTATTTCCCCAGTCTCCTCCCACTCCTATTAACCCCAATTTGCTTCCCCCCCTCCAGGTTCCTGCTTTCCCACCATCTATTCTTCTCCCTGATCCTCCTACTAATTCCCATTCAGACAAGTCTCTCCATCCCCATATTTTCCAATCTATGCTCCTCCCCTCCAGATTCCCCTATCCGCCTGCCCTTTCCCAACCGAGGCCCACTGAATCTAGATTTGACTTTATTGACTTTCCCCGTATCGCTTACATATGGCATATTACTTATACCCTTTTACACCCTTTTACACTATACAGTTATGGGAATGTACCATAGACATTAACACACACAGGAATTTTTCCCTGGCTGCTGGGAAGGGGTGGTAGGGAAAGCCGTAGGGTGGATTTGAACCGCAGGCCCTGTGCTTGCTAACCCATGGCTTGTACCACTGCTCCACAGCAGCTTTCTCTTTACAAATAACAAATAATGGAAACTGGACCTTCTGGCAATTCCATAGCTAGCTCTAGTGGTCTAGTAGATAGCTGAACCGCCTAGCAATCAGAGGGTTGGGAGTTTGAATCCAGCACCAGCTGATTTTCCCTGCACTTTGCATTGCAAAAAAATATTTTTTTTTCTTTTGCAAAGGTTTTTCTATTTCCTTAAAAATGCAGCTTGCTGTTTTGTAACAATTTGTGATTGCCCCTTTCCTGCTAGAGAAGTAAAAACCTAGGTTTTTAAAATGCTGCAAATTTGGCTGAAACCGCTATTTGATTTATTGCATTTGCAGGTAACAACATTTGCTTTTTCTTACCTGTAATGAGTTTGGGATAAGGACGCTTTTTACCCTTAATTAAGAGGCTTTTCATGTCCTTTAAGACAAATAATCTCTTTGCTGCTACTCTGTTTATTTCATTATTGGTCTCAAATCATAAAAGTAATGGGTATTCATCCTACCAGCACCCTGAAACTTACTCCTTCTGTTGTAGCTTAGGGGTTAGCATGCAAGCTTCAGACTCGCAAGGTTGCAAGTTCAAATCCATGCTTGGGTGGTCTTTCTTTATGTTGCAGGTACTATGAGTAGTATTTTACAAGAAGCAATCTGAACATTGCTTTTTCTTTTCTTTTTTTTCCCTCTGGAAATTGAATTCTATTTTATTTTCTTAGAGGAAGCGGTCTATTTATTAGCTCTACAATGTCTTTTTGTGTTACTGGTCTAAAACCAGTGTTAGCGGCCCTGTCAGCCATCAATCAGTCATGTGGCTGTAGCGCAGTGGCTAGCATTGCTGTCTTGTAAGCAAGAGGTTAAGAGATCGAATCCCGCTGGATCTCTTTTTTTTTTTTTTTTTGTATTTCATTCTGTTGATGTATTACAAAGATAAATGTGGTTTTGCAACTTTTATTCTATTTTATTTCCTTAATCCCTTAACGACACACGTCGTACAGGGTACGTCTTGCACAAACTGGTCTTTAAAGACCAGCGACGTACCCTGTATGACGTTAGGGGTTTAAAACGTCTGGAAGCGATCCTGATCGCTTCCTGCTGCTTTCCGGTTATTGCAGGGATGCCTCGATATTGAGGCATCCTGCAATAACATTTTTTCCCTGTCCGATGCAGAGAGAGACACTCTGTGGCCCTCTCTGCACCGGACATCGATGGCCGAAAATCGTTGATGGTTGGGAGCCGAAGTGGGAGGCGGGTGGGCGGCCATCAATGGCTTCTATGATTAAGAGGGGGACGGGATCGGGGGTGGACAGCTGCCAGTACCCAATATGGCTCCAAACAAGGTAGAGGCGGAGGATTAGAGAGCTGTTTGCGGGTGGGGGGGTTGTCATGGAGGTTGGGGGCTAAGGGGGGACCCTACACAGCAGCATATGTAAATATGCTATTAAAATAAAATAAAAAACATACCTTTTTATTTTAGTACTGGCAGACTTTCTGACAGTACTTAAGATGGCGGGGACAATTGTGGGGTGGGGGAGGGAACAGAGCTGTTTAGGAGGGATCGGGGGGGTGATGTGTCAGGTGGGAGGCTGATCTCTACACTACAGCTAAAATTAACCCTGCAAGCTCCCTCCAAGCTACCTAATTAACCCCTGCACTGCTGGTCGTAATACATGTGTGATGCACAGCAGCATTTAGCGGCCTTCGAATTACCAAAAAGCAACACCAAAGCCATTTATGTCTGCTATTTCTGAACAAAGGGGATCCCAGAGAAGCATTTACAACCATTTGTGCCATAATTGCACAAGCTGTTTGTAAATAATTTCAGTGAGAAACCTAAAATTTGTGAAAAAGTTTGTGAAAAAGTGAACAATATTTTTATTTGATCGCATTTGGCGGTGAAATGGTGGCATGAAATATACCAAAATGGGCCTTCATCAATACTTTGGGATGGCTTCTAAAAAATATATATACATGTCAAGTTATATTTAGGGATTCCTGAAAGATATCAGTGTCCCAATGTAACTAGCGCTAATTTTGAAAAAAAGTGGTTTGTAAATAGCAAAGTGCTACTTGTATTTATTGCCCTATAACTTGCAAAAAAAAGCAGAGAACATTTAAACATTGTGTATTTCTAAACTCAGGATAAAATTTAGAAACTATTTAGCATGGGTGTTTTATGGTGGTTGTAGATGTGTAACAGATTTTGGGGGTCAAAGTTAGAAAAAGTGTGTTTTTTTCGATTTTTTCCTCATACTTTATAAAAAATGTTATAGTAAATTGTAAGATATGAAAATAATGGCATCTTTAGAAAGTCCATTTAATGGCGAGAAAAACGGTATATAATATGTGTGGCTACAGTAAATGAGTAAGAGAAAAATTACAGCTAAGCACAAACACTGCAGAAATGTAAAAATAGCCCTGGTCCTTAAGGGAAAGAAACTGAAAAATGGCCTTGTCCATAAGGGGTTAAAGTGACTTTAAAAAACACTTCTGTGTAGAAAAATGAATAAATAAAATGCTGGGGAATTGCCTAAAACAGCTTTTTGATTTGCAGAATTTGCAGCTTATAAAATTTGCTTTTTAACCTATGTAGGAGGCTTGCGGCAGGCACAATTTTGTACACAAAATGAAGAGGCATTTAATGTTCTTTAACCTTTGCATGCCGGGGTGCAAGTGCTTAGATCGGAACAAAGTACCGATGTAAACACTTGCTGGAACAATGATGCGGTCATGTGCTTTCAAGGCCAGGATCGGAACGTGGGGGACCGCCTATGCAGCTAGGCACCCCCCAGTACGATTTTGTTCCTTGCACAAAAAAAGGCAGGCTGCAGGGCGCCACGTGAGGTAGGACGTTCCACGCCGTCCAAATGGCATTAAAGCCCAGCACTCTTAGGATGGCATGGAATGTACTTAAGGCGCCTAAAGGATAAAGCAAATAATCTCTTTACACTTTGCAGTTTCTTTTATGAGTGGTCCACAAGCATAAAAAGCAAAAAGCCACCAGACATTTGTGGCCTTGTGGTTTGCTCAGCTGACTTAAAAGAGGAAGGTTGAGCGCTCGAAGGCTGCTGGTTACCAAAGGTAATTTTTTTTTCTAGATAGAACAAGGTCTTCTCTAATGACCAACAACCTGACTACTTATTTGACTGCATTACTTGTTAAAAGTCAAACTTTACCTGTTCAAACACTCTTTGCTATTATTATGAATAATAATGCTAAAAACAAAATGCTAATGTACCACTGAAAGCAAGGTGGGGGAGCAAATTCAGCACAGCAAGACTGTTGTGCCATCCATTCCTCTTCTCCTTGAGATCTAATGAAGCCTGAACATGTTACCTCCCCTGCACCGGGAGTAGCACGGCAGCAGGTTTCAAGAGAAGGTTTTGTACTTTGCTTCCTATGAAATCCTAGGGTGCACTTGCTGCCTGAGAGCTAGTGCCTTAACATGTACTTTGCGTTCCTAACATTTGCACACTTTAACCCCTAACCCTATACCTATTAAAGCAGCGAGCAAGGTCAAATACATCTGTGATCAGTCTTTGTGTCCCGTACCTGCAGCAGTGCAAGGAGAGACACTAAACTTATCGTGCCCCAGGACATTTGCTTTCAAGGCTTACAGAGCATCCTAGCTTCGCCGCCCCAAGACATTCTTCTAGCTATAATAAAAACTATCTCATTGATAGGACTTCCATAAGTATGGCCAAACACCAGGATACAACCACAATTAGGTAAGAACCAAGATCCCCTTCTGAATTTCTTCATCCGGTCTCCTCCCAGCCTGATCCCCCTCCTCCCTACTTCAATACCCAGTTTTCTCCCCCTCCCCACTTTTTCCCATAGCTCCTCCTCCTCTAATTCCCCCTCCTATATTCCCAAGATCCCTCCTCCTCCCTACTTTTTTCCCTCCTATTTTACCCAATTTAATCTCTCCCTACTTTTTCCCAATGCTCCTCCCCCCTCCTATTTTCCCAACCTGATCTCTCCTCCTGACTTTTTCCCCCTCCTACTTTAATCCTCCCACTCCTATTTTCCCCAATCTAATCCCTCCCTATTTTTCCCATTGCTCCTCCCCCTCTAATTCCCCCTCCTATCTTCCCAAGATCCCTCCTCCTCCCTACTTTTTTCCCTCCTATTTTACCCAATTTAATCTCTCCCTACTTTTTCCCAATGCTCCTCCCCCCTCTAATCCGTCCTCCTATTTTCCCAACCTGATCCCTCCTTCTCACTTTTTCCCACTCCTACTTTAATCCTCCCACTCCTATTTCCCCAATCTAATCCCTCCCTATTTTTTCCCATTGCTCCTCCCCTCTAATTCCCCCTCCTATATTCCCAAGATCCCTCCTGCTCCTCCCTATTTTAATCCCCAGTCTTCTCCTCCTCCTATTTTCCCCAATCTGATCCCTCCCAACCCAATCTGATCCCTCCCAACTTTTTCCCATTGCTCCTCCCCCTCTAATCCCCCCTACTATTTTCCCAACGTGATCCCTCCTCCTCACCTCCTACTTTAATCCCCCCCTCCTATTTTCCCAAATCTGATCCCTCCCCTACTTTTTCCCATTGCTCCTTCTCTCGCTATTTTCCCAACGTCATTCCTCCTCCTCCTACTATTATTTCCCCAGTCTCCTCCCACTCCTATTAACCCCAATTTGCTTCCCCCCCTCCAGGTTCCTACTTTCCCACCATCTATTCTTCTCCCTGATCCTCCTACTAATTCCCATTCAGACAAGTCTCTCCATCCCCATATTTTCCAATCTATGCTCCTCCCCTCCAGATTCCCCTATCCGCCTGCCCTTTCCCAACCGAGGCCCACTGAATCTAGATTTGACTTTATTGACTTTCCCCGTATCGCTTACATATGGCATATTACTTATACCCTTTTACACCCTTTTACACTATACAGTTATGGGAATGTACCATAGACATTAACACACACAGGAATTTTTCCCTGGCTGCTGGGAAGGGGTGGTAGGGAAAGCCGTAGGGTGGATTTGAACCGCAGGCCCTGTGCTTGCTAACCCATGGCTTGTACCACTGCTCCACAGCAGCTTTCTCTTTACAAATAACAAATAATGGAAACTGGACCTTCTGGCAATTCCATAGCTAGCTCTAGTGGTCTAGTAGATAGCTGAACCGCCTAGCAATCAGAGGGTTGGGAGTTTGAATCCAGCACCAGCTGATTTTCCCTGTACTTTGCATTGCAAAAAAATATTTTTTTTTCTTTTGCAAAGGTTTTTCTATTTCCTTAAAAATGCAGCTTGCTGTTTTGTAACAATTTGTGATTGCCCCTTTCCTGCTAGAGAAGTAAAAACCTAGGTTTTTAAAATGCTGCAAATTTGGCTGAAAATGCTATTTGATTTATTGCATTTGCAGGTAACAACATTTGCTTTTTCTTACCTGTAATGAGTTTGGGATAAGGACGCTTTTTACCCTTAATTAAGAGGCTTTTCATGTCCTTTAAGACAAATAATCTCTTTGCTGCTACTCTGTTTATTTCATTATTGGTCTCAAATCATAAAAGTAATGGGTATTCATCCTACCAGCACCCTGAAACTTACTCCTTCTGTTGTAGCTTAGGGGTTAGCATACAAGCTTCAGACTCGCAAGGTTGCAAGTTCAAATCCATGCTTGGGTGGTCTTTCTTTATGTTGCAGGTACTATGAGTAGTATTTTACAAGAAGCAATCTGAACATTGCTTTTTCTTTTCTTTTTTTTCCCTCTGGAAATTGAATTCTATTTTATTTTCTTAGAGGAAGCGGTCTATTTATTAGCTCTACAATGTCTTTTTGTGTTACTGGTCTAAAACCAGTGTTAGCGGCCCTGTCAGCCATCAATCAGTCATGTGGCTGTAGCGCAGTGGCTAGCATTGCTGTCTTGTAAGCAAGAGGTTAAGAGATCGAATCCCGCTGGATCTCTTTTTTTTTTTTTTTTTTGTATTTCATTCTGTTGATGTATTACAAAGATAAATGTGGTTTTGCAACTTTTATTCTATTTTATTTCCTTAATCCCTTAACGACACACGTCGTACAGGGTACGTCTTGCACAAACTGGTCTTTAAAGACCAGCGACGTACCCTGTATGACGTTAGGGGTTTAAAACGTCTGGAAGCGATCCTGATCGCTTCCTGCTGCTTTCCGGTTATTGCAGGGATGCCTCGATATTGAGGCATCCTGCAATAACATTTTTTCCCTGTCCGATGCAGAGAGAGACACTCTGTGGCCCTCTCTGCACCGGACATCGATGGCCGAAAATCGTTGATGGTTGGGAGCCGAAGTGGGAGGCGGGTGGGCGGCCATCAATGGCTTCTATGATTAAGAGGGGGACGGGATCGGGGGTGGACAGCTGCCAGTACCCAATATGGCTCCAAACAAGGCAGAGGCGGAGGATTAGAGAGCTGTTTGCGGGTGGGGGGGGTTGTCATGGAGGTTGGGGGCTAAGGGGGGACCCTACACAGCAGCATATGTAAATATGCTATTAAAATAAAATAAAAAACATACCTTTTTATTTTAGTACTGGCAGACTTTCTGACAGTACTTAAGATGGCGGGGACAATTGTGGGGTGGGGGAGGGAACAGAGCTGTTTAGGAGGGATCAGGGGGGGTGATGTGTCAGGTGGGAGGCTGATCTCTACACTACAGCTAAAATTAACCCTGCAAGCTCCCTCCAAGCTACCTAATTAACCCCTGCAATGCTGGTCGTAATACATGTGTGATGCACAGCAGCATTTAGCGGCCTTCGAATTACCAAAAAGCAACACCAAAGCCATTTATGTCTGCTATTTCTGAACAAAGGGGATCCCAGAGAAGCATTTACAACCATTTGTGCCATAATTGCACAAGCTGTTTGTAAATAATTTCAGTGAGAAACCTAAAATTTGTGAAAAACTTTGTGAAAAAGTGAACAATATTTTTATTTGATCGCATTTGGCGGTGAAATGGTGGCATGAAATATACCAAAATGGGCCTTCATCAATACTTTGGGATGGCTTCTAAAAAATATATATACATGTCAAGGTATATTTAGGGATTCCTGAAAGATATCAGTGTCCCAATGTAACTAGCGCTAATTTTGAAAAAAAGTGGTTTGTAAATAGCAAAGTGCTACTTGTATTTATTGCCCTATAACTTGCAAAAAAAGCAGAGAACATTTAAACATTGTATATTTCTAAACTCAGGATAAAATTTAGAAACTATTTAGCATGGGTGTTTTATGGTGGTTGTAGATGTGTAACAGATTTTGGGGGTCAAAGTTAGAAAAAGTGTGTTTTTTTCGATTTTTTCCTCATACTTTATAAAAAATGTTATAGTAAATTGTAAGATATTATGAAAATAATGGCATCTTTAGAAAGTCCATTTAATGGCGAGAAAAACGGTATATAATATGTGTGGCTACAGTAAATGAGTAAGAGAAAAATTACAGCTAAGCACAAACACTGCATAAATGTAAAAATAGCCCTGGTCCTTAAGGGAAAGAAACTGAAAAATGGCCTTGTCCATAAGGGGTTAAAGTGACTTTAAAAAACACTTCTGTGTAGAAAAATGAATAAATAAAATGCTGGGGAATTGCCTAAAACAGCTTTTTGATTTGCAGAATTTGCAGCTTATAAAATTTGCTTTTTAACTTATGTAGGAGGCTTGCGGCAGGCACAATTTTGTACACAAAATGAAGAGGCATTTAATGTTCTTTAACCTTTGCATGCCGGGGTGCAAGTGCTTAGATCGGAACAAAGTACCGATGTAAACACTTGCTGGAACAATGATGCGGTCATGTGCTTTCAAGGCCAGGATCGGAACGTGGGGGACCGCCTATGCAGCTAGGCACCCCCCAGTACGATTTTGTTCCTTGCACAAAAAAAGGCAGGCTGCAGGGCGCCACGTGAGGTAGGACGTTCCACGCCGTCCAAATGGCATTAAAGCCCAGCACTCTTAGGATGGCATGGAACGTACTTAAGGCGCCTAGAGGATAAAGCAAATAATCTCTTTACACTTTGCAGTTTCTTTTATGAGTGGTCCACAAGCATAAAAAGCAAAAAGCCACCAGACATTTGTGGCCTTGTGGTTTGCTCAGCTGACTTAAAAGAGGAAGGTTGAGCGCTCGAAGGCTGCTGGTTACCAAAGGTAATTTTTTTTTCTAGATAGAACAAGGTCTTCTCTAATGACCAACAACCTGACTACTTATTTGACTGCATTACTTGTTAAAAGTCAAACTTTACCTGTTCAAACACTCTTTGCTATTATTATGAATAATAATGCTAAAAACAAAATGCTAATGTACCACTGAAAGCAAGGTGGGGGAGCAAATTCAGCACAGCAAGACTGTTGTGCCATCCATTCCTCTTCTCCTTGAGATCTAATGAAGCCTGAACATGTTACCTCCCCTGCACCGGGATTAGCACGGCAGCAGGTTTCAAGAGAAGGTTTTGTACTTTGCTTCCTATGAAATCCTAGGGTGCACTTGCTGCCTGAGAGCTAGTGCCTTAACATGTACTTTGCGTTCCTAACATTTGCACACTTTAACCCCTAACCCTATACCTATTAAAGCAGCGAGCAAGGTCAAATACATCTGTGATCAGTCTTTGTGTCCCGTACCTGCAGCAGTGCAAGGAGAGACACTAAACTTATCGTGCCCCAGGACATTTGCTTTCAAGGCTTACAGAGCATCCTAGCTTCGCCGCCCCTAAGACATTCTTCTAGCTATAATAAAAACTATCTCATTGATAGGACTTCCATAAGTATGGCCAAACACCAGGATACAACCACAATTAGGTAAGAACCAAGATCCCCTTCTGAATTTCTTCATCCGGTCTCCCCCCAGCCTGATCCCCCTCCTCCCTACTTCAATACCCAGTTTTCTCCCCCTCCCCACTTTTTCCCATAGCTCCTCCTCCTCTAATTCCCCCTTGTTACAAACTGCTGTTTGTAACTGGCCCTTTAAATGAAAAATTGCCCTGCTTCCCTGGATTTTGGAGAAGCCTATTTGCCAGCCTCCTTCCACATGACTATGGCCCCTGGAAGATTGCGCCCCTGAGGACATATTGACTTTTGTTGGGTGTGTGTGGCCCTTTAAGAACCATCTGGGGACATATTGTGACTTTGATGAACAATGCCCCTTTAAGACTATGTCCCCAGACCTGTGAAATGACTTGTCCCTGGCTTTCTCCCACTTGGTTCAGTTTCATTGTGTGCCATTAAGAGTTAAATTTTGTTCAGCTTCAAGAAACCTATTCTAAATACAAGTCTGCTGGGATTAGCTCTAATTAGGTTTAGTGATCAACTTTCCCATTGTCTAATCAGACTAGTATTGATAAGGTGGACCGCATTGTTTTATTGTGTGTAATGTTATCTGCTGAAGTAAATGTTGTGGCCTGTCAAAGGGAGTGTCTCTCTATCTAATATCAAATGTGTGATGGGGGATTTTATGCCTCCCCCTGAGAGTGTCCTGTTTGCATGTAACCTGAATAAAAGCAGGCTGTGTGCTCCAGCACATCAGACCTATTTTCTGTCCCTCTAACTTGCAGCTTTGACTCATGTTTGTAGGGGACAGCTTCAGCTAATATCACTACAGGGATTGCTGACTATGGTGCTGATGATTCTTTGGTGAGCGCTAGGAGCATCCTTTTCTACGGTCCAACTTCCAGCCAGCCTGGAGGCAACCGTAACATTTGGCGGCAGCGGTGGGATTGGCGTCCTAGCGCAAGGAGCAGCACCACAACAGCACTGGTATCGTAGGAAAGTTATTGAGGGCAACGCTAGCCACTGCGCAGCGTCCCTACCTACAGCAGCATGGAGCTGACAAGATACTGGTCAGAACCCTGTGAAGAGCACCTCAACCTGATCCGTCGCTATGAGGGCGCGGATTTCGTTCCAGAGGTAAAGAGGCGGCTAGTCCGATATGGTCCAGACCCTGCACAGGAGGTAGTCAGTCGCTTCATCCGGGAATTGGCTACTGAGAACGAAGCGGCACGAGCCTTTGAGCGCCAACTGTGGAGTTTGAGGGTATGGACACCTGGTCTCTCTCCCCAGCCGCAGCATGTTCCACAGGGAGAGGAGAGCAGCGACCTCCCTCCCCAGCGGCAGTATACCGTGCAGAGGGAAGAGACAACCGGTCTCCTTCCCCAACCCCAACCAGAGATACCAGAGGCAGCAGGCCTTATAGACTGGTCCTGGGAGGACCCCCAGCAGGCAGGTGGAGATGGGACCGCAGTCTCTCTACCGGCCCTACAGGGATGCTGGGCAGGCGGCCCAGATCCCCAGCGACAGACCCTGCTACAGGGAGGGGAGAGCATCGACCTCCCTCCCCAGCCGGAGTGTGCCTTCCAGGGAGAGGAGACAACCGGTCTCTCTCCCCAGCCGCAGCATGTTCCACAGGAAGCGGAGAGCATCGACCTCCCTTCCCAACGGCCGCCGGAGTATCAGGAGGAGGAGGTAAGCCAATCTCCCCCTCCCCAGCTAACTCCTAACTTGGGCCCAGGGTTAACAGTGGAGATGTTAACCCCCACTGACCCCCACGTTCCCTTTGCCACCGGGCAGGACTATGCCCCAATTCCCCCAGCAGAAGAGCTGGCATCAGGACAGAGCGCTGCTGGCCTCTGCCCTACAGACCTTGTCCTTGTTACAGGACTGGCCTGCAAACCCCTCACCCCAGCAGAAGCGCTGGCACCAGGGCAGAGTGCCGCTGGCCTCTGCCCCCCAAGTACCATCAGCTATTTGCCCAGCTGCGCCAGGAAGGCCGAGGATGCTGCACTTTCATCCTGCAACCTGGAACTTACAGGCCAGTACTACGTATTGTGGGGGGGCTACTTTGCTGCTAACGATTATTTGTGGGTGGGTTGCGAGACTAACTTAGGCACTGACCGGCAGAAGGTCAGGTGCCTGGTTAGTCTCCCTCCAAAAGGGGAGATATGTTACAAACTGCTGTTTGTAACTGGCCCTTTAAATGAAAAATTGCCCTGCTTCCCTGGATTTTGGAGAAGCCTATTTGCCAGCCTCCTTCCACATGACTATGGCCCCTGGAAGATTGTGCCCCTGAGGACATATTGACTTTTGTTGGGTGTGTGTGGCCCTTTAAGAACCATCTGGGGACATATTGTGACTTTGATGAACAATGCCCCTTTAAGACTATGTCCCCAGACCTGTGAAATGACTTGTCCCTGGCTTTCTCCCACTTGGTTCAGTTTCATTGTGTGCCATTAAGAGTTAAATTTTGTTCAGCTTCAAGAAACCTATTCTAAATACAAGTCTGCTGGGATTAGCTCTAATTAGGTTTAGTGATCAACTTTCCCATTGTCTAATCAGACTAGTATTGATAAGGTGGACCGCATTGTTTTATTGTGTGTAATGTTATCTGCTGAAGTAAATGTTGTGGCCTGTCAAAGGGAGTGTCTCTCTATCTAATATCAAATGTGTGATGGGGGATTTTATGCCTCCCCCTGAGAGTGTCCTGTTTGCATGTAACCTGAATAAAAGCAGGCTGTGTGCTCCAGCACATCAGACCTATTTTCTGTCCCTCTAACTTGCAGCTTTGACTCATGTTTGTAGGGGACAGCTTCAGCTAATATCACTACAGGGATTGCTGACTATGGTGCTGATGATTCTTTGGTGAGCGCTAGGAGCATCCTTTTCTACGGTCCAACTTCCAGCCAGCCTGGAGGCAACCGTAACACCCCTCCTATATTCCCAAGATCCCTCCTCCTCCCTACTTTTTTCCCTCCTATTTTACCCAATTTAATCTCTCCCTACTTTTTCCCAATGCTCCTCCCCCCTCCTATTTTCCCAAACTGATCTCTCCTCCTGACTTTTTCCCCCTCCTACTTTAATCCTCCCACTCCTATTTTCCCCAATCTAATCCCTCCCTATTTTTTCCCATTGCTCCTCCCCCTCTAATCCCCCCTCCTATCTTCCCAAGATCCCTCCTCCTCCCTACTTTTTTCCCTCCTATTTTACCCAATTTAATCTCTCCCTACTTTTTCCCAATGCTCCTCCCCCCTCTAATCCGTCCTCCTATTTTCCCAACCTGATCCCTCCTTCTCACTTTTTCCCACTCCTACTTTAATCCTCCCACTCCTATTTCCCCAATCTAATCCCTCCCTATTTTTTCCCATTGCTCCTCCCCCTCTAATCCCCCCTACTATTTTAACAACCTGATCCCTCCTCCTCACCTCCTACTTTAATCCCCCCCCCTCCTATTTTCCCAAATCTGATCCCTCCCCTACTTTTTCCCATTGCTCCTTCTCTCGCTATTTTCCCAACGTCATTCCTCCTCCTCCTACTATTATTTCCCCAGTCTCCTCCCACTCCTATTAACCCCAATTTGCTTCCCCCCCTCCAGGTTCCTACTTTCCCACCATCTATTCTTCTCCCTGATCCTCCTACTAATTCCCATTCAGACAAGTCTCTCCATCCCCATATTTTCCAATCTATGCTCCTCCCCTCCAGATTCCCCTATCCGCCTGCCCTTTTTGACTTTATTGACTTTCCCCGTATCGCTTACATATGGCATATTACTTATACCCTTTTACACTATACAGTTATGGGAATGTACCATAGACATTAACACACACAGGAATTTTTCCCTGGCTGCTGGGAAGGGGTGGTAGGGAAAGCCGTAGGGTGGATTTGAACCGCAGGCCCTGTGCTTGCTAACCCATGGCTTGTACCACTGCTCCACAGCAGCTTTCTCTTTACAAATAACAAATAATGGAAACTGGACCTTCTGGCAATTCCATAGCTAGCTCTAGTGGTCTAGTAGATAGCTGAACCGCCTAGCAATCAGAGGGTTGGGAGTTTGAATCCAGCACCAGCTGATTTTCCCTGCATTTTGCATTGCAAAAAAATATTTTTTTTTCTTTTGCAAAGGTTTTTCTATTTCCTTAAAAATGCAGCTTGCTGTTTTGTAACAATTTGTGATTGCCCCTTTCCTGCTAGAGAAGTAAAAACCTAGGTTTTTAAAATGCTGCAAATTTGGCTGAAAATGCTATTTGATTTATTGCATTTGCAGGTAACAACATTTGCTTTTTCTTACCTGTTA
>NW_026511023.1:0-57060 GCF_027579735.1 Bombina bombina | reverse complement strand
CGATGAGTATGTTTGTGATAATGTTATTAGTTAGATGTAGGTATATGAGGGTCTTTTCCCGTATGTCCATGTAAGTCAATGGGAAAATGGATTTGTGTGCATTTTTTTCAAACACCCAAGATCTCGCAACTTTAATACTTTGTATTTTGCTGAAAAAATATTAAATATGAAAAATAAATATAGTTTAGTGTTTGTATGAGTGTAAGTGTACTTTGTGTAATATTTTTTTTGTGATTCGTGGATTTTTTTGTTGTCGGTATATGTTTACTACTGGGTCTGAGGTGGCGGTAGAAATGTGAGCGTTAGGTGTATTTTGAGTGGCGGTAAATAAACTCGAAATACCGGAGTGCGTAAGAAACCCGCGTTAGGAGCCTCTAACGCTGGTTTTCACGGCTAACGCCGAACTCCAAATCTAGGCCTAAGACTTTAAATTTATAAAAATACTAACTAAAAATTTTTTTATAATTCTAAATAGTTACTGCTTATTAACTTACATTGTTCTCTTTAGAATAGTTGTTACTTGTAAGAGTGTACCTATGATAATTAGTTAATAAATTATTAAAATCAAATCATGAATGCTTGCAGATCCAAATCTATGTTTAACCCTTTTGGAACCAAGCAATCTAACAATTGAATCCACTTCGTTTCTCTTTTTCTTAATTCTGTTAATCTTTGGTGGGGATTAGAAGTCACAGATACTGTTTCTAAAATACTAATTTTAAGACTACTGGGGTCCTTGTTATGGAACTCACGGAAGTGATCAGACACACTATGGCCTAGATTTGGAGTTCGGCGGTAGCCGTCAAAACCAGCGTTAGAGGCTCCTAACGCTGGTTTTGGCCGCCCGCTGGTATTTGGAGTCAGTAATTAAAGGGTCTAACGCTCACTTTTCAGCCGCGACTTTTCCATACCGCAGATCCCCCTACGCCATTTGCGTAGCCTATCTTTTCAATGGGATCTTTCTAACGCTGGTATTTAGAGTCGTTTCTGAAGTGAGCGTTAGAGCTCTAACGACAAGATTCCAGCCGCCTGAAAATAGCAGGAGTTAAGAGCTTTCTGGCTAACGCCGGTTCATAAAGCTCTTAACTACTGTACCCTAAAGTACACTAACACCCATAAACTACCTATGTACCCCTAAACCGAGGCCCCCCCACATCGCCGACACTCGATTAAAATTTTTAACCCCTAATCTGCCGACCGCCACCTACGTTATATTTATGTACCCCTAATCTGCTGCCCCTAACCCCGCCGACCCCTGTATTATATTTATTAACCCCTAACCTGCCCCCCACAACATCGCCGCCAGCTACTTAAAATAATTAACCCCTAATCTTCCGACCGCAAAGCGCCGCCACCTACGTTATCCCTATGTACCCCTAATCTGCTACCCCTAACACCGCCGACCCCTATATTATATTTATTAACCCCTAATCTGCCCCCCACAACGTCGCCGACACCTGCCTACACTTATTAACTCCTAATCTGCCGAGCGGACCTGAGCGCTACTATAATAAAGTTATTAACCCCTAATCCGCCTCACTAACCCTATCATAAATAGTATTAACCCCTAATCTGCCCTCCCTAACATCGCCGACACCTACCTTCAATTATTAACCCCTAATCTTCCGATCGGAGCTCACCGCTATTCTAATAAATGGATTAACCCCTAAAGCTAAGTCTAACTCTAACACTAACACCCCCCTAAGTTAAATATAATTTTTATCTAACGAAATAAATTAACTCTTATTAAATAAATGATTCCTATTTAAAGCTAAATACTTACCTGTAAAATAAACCCTAATATAGCTACAATATAAATTATAATTATATTATAGCTATTTTAGGATTAATATTTATTTTACAGGCAACTTTGTAATTATTTTAACCAGGTACAATAGCTATTAAATAGTTAAGAACTATTTAATAGTTACCTAGTTAAAATAATAACAAATTTACCTGTAAAATAAATCCTAACCTAAGATATAATTAAACCTAACACTACCCTATCAATAAAATAATTAAATAAACTACCTACAATTACCTACAATTAACCTAACACTACACTATCAATAAATTAATTAAACACAATTCCTACAAATAAATACAATTAAATAAACTAGCTAAAGTACAAAAAATAAAAAAGAACTAAGTTACAGAAAATAAAAAAATATTTACAAACATCAGAAAAATATTACAACAATTTTAAACTAATTACACCTACTCTAAGCCCCCTAATAAAATAACAAAGCCCCCCAAAATAAAAAATTCCCTACCCTATTCTAAATTAAAAAAGTTACAAGCTCTTTTACCTTACCAGCCCTGAACAGGGCCCTTTGCGGGGCATGCCCCAAGAATTTCAGCTCTTTTGCCTGTAAAAAAAAACATACCATACCCCCCCCCCAACATTACAACCCACCACCCACATACCCCTAATCTAACCCAAACCCTCCTTAAATAAACCTAACACTAATCCCCTGAAGATCTTCCTACCTTGTCTTCACCATCCAGGTATCACCGATCCGTCCTGGCTCCAAGATCTTCATCCAACCCAAGCGGGGGTTGGCGATCCATAATCCGGTGCTGAAGAGGTCCAGAAGAGGCTCCAAAGTCTTCCTCCTATCCGGCAAGAAGAGGACATCCGGACCGGCAAACATCTTCTCCAAGCGGCATCTTCGATCTTCTTCCATCCGGAGCGAAGCGGCAGGATCCTGAAGACCTCCAGCGCGGAACATCCATCCGGACCGACGACTGAACGACGAATGACTGTTCCTTTAAGGGACGTCATCCAAGATGGCGTCCCTCGAATTCCGATTGGCTGATAGGATTCTATCAGCCAATCGGAAATTAAGGTAGGAATTTTCTGATTGGCTGATGGAATCAGCCAATCAGAATCTAGTTCCGATCGGAAGATTAGGGGTTAATAATTGAAGGTAGGTGTCGGCGATGTTAGGGAGGGCAGATTAGGGGTTAATACTATTTATGATAGGGTTAGTGAGGCGGATTGGGGGTTAATAACTTTATTATAGTAGAGCTCAGGTCCGCTCGGCAGATTAGGGGTTAATAAGTGTAGGCAGGTGTCGGCGACGTTGAGGGGGGCAGATTAGGGGTTAATAAATATAATATAGGGGTCAGCGATGTTAGGGCAGCAGATTAGGGGTACATAGGGATAACGTAGGTTGCGGCGGTTTACGGAGCGGCAGATTAGGGGTTAAAAAAAATATGCAGGGGTCAGCGATAGCGGGGGCGGCAGATTAGGGGTTAATAAGTGTAAGGTTAGGGGTGTTTAGACTCGGGGTACATGTTAGGGTGTTAGGTGCAGACGTAGGAAGTGTTTCCCCATAGGAAACAATGGGGCTGCGTTAGGAGCTGAACGCTGCTTTTTTGCAGGTGTTAGGTTTTTTTTCAGCTCAAACAGCCCCATTGTTTCCTATGGGAGAATCGTGCACGAGCACGTTTTTGAGGCCGGCCGCGTCCGTAAGCAACTCTGGTATCGAGAGTTGCATTTGCGGTAAAAATGGTCTACGCTCCTTTTTTGGAGCCTAACGCAGCATTTGATTAAACTCTCGATACCAGAGTTAAATTTATGGTGCGGCCAGAAAAAAGCCCGCGGAGCGTTAACAGCCCTTTTACCGCCGAACTCCAAATCTAGGCCTATGTGTCTTTAGACCTTGTTCTATGTTGTAAATATGCTCATAGCATCTACGTTTCACTTTCCTTTTTGTCCTTCCTACATAGACACACCCACATTTACATGTTAGGCTATAAACCACATATGTTGATTGACAGGTGCCTCTTGATTTGATGGGAAATGATTTCGAATGACTTGTGTCCTTAATGGAATCCCTATTCCAGATTAAGGGGCACATGCAACAGTTTTTTCGGCCACATGTAAAGGTCCCTGGTTTCCCTTTTGCCCAATGGTCTAATGTTCCCAGGCCACCTTGTCTATTCTGGTCTAACATCGGTAATTTAGAGGGGGCTAGTATATTTTTAAGGCTCCTATTTTTCTTATACACAATATTCGGTTTATCTTTAATTGCGTCCTTAAGTAGTGGGTCTGCCTGCAAGATACCCCAATGTTTATTCAGAATTTTCTTAAAGAAACCAGCCCCTTCATTGTACGTGGTTATGAACCTAATTGTATTATGCTCAGATCCTTCATTAATAGTTCTCTCTTTGGAACATAATAGTGAGTCCCTACTACACACTCTATTCCTACTTCTTGCTTCCGTTATCAGCTTTTTATCATACTCCTTTTCTAGGAACTTCATTTCTAGCACGTCAGCTTCCCTACTGAAATCCTCTAATTTTGTACAATTTCTTCGTACCCTACGGAACTGCCCGTAAGGGATATTTTGTATCCATGATCTCTTATGGCCACTATTGGCATTTAGGAATCCGTTACTGTCCGTGGGTTTGCGGAAATTTTTTACCATTACAGTATTTGGAATACCTTCACTGAAAAATTCAACGTCCAAAAATTCAATACTAAATTTGGACATTTTACTAGTAAATGATAGATTAAAAGTATTGATATTCATATAATTGATAAATTCTGTGGCCAATAGTTCCTCTCCTTGCCATATAATAATAATATTGTCAATTTATCTCAGATACTTGATGATATACTTTACAAAGGGGTTATTATTCCAAATTTTCATATCCTCAAATTGGGCCATGTATATATTAGCATACGAAGGTGCCATCGGGGTACCCATGGCCGTCCCTTGGATTTGTCTATAAAAATTACCCTGAAAATTAAAGTAATTCTTACTTAATATAAAATCTATTGCTTTGATTAAAAACTCAAGCTGTTTATTTGATATGCCACTATTAGCACCTACAGAGTTAAAAGCTTCTATTCCTTCTTTGTGAGGAATACTGGTGTATAAGGAAGACACGTCGCATGTTATCCACACATAATTCTCATTCCATATTAAACCTTCTAATTGAGTGATAACATCCAACGTGTCTTTAACATACGATTTGATTTCTTTCACGATTGGCTGCATAAAAAAGTCAATATAAGTGGATAAATTACTGGTGATTGATTCCACCCCTGAAATAATGGGACGGCCAGGGGGATTGCATGGATCTTTATGTAGTTTAGGAATATGATAGAAAATGGGTATCTTTGGGTGGGGATTATATATAAATCCATATTCCTCATTGTTCAGGATAGATTCATTTTTAGCCTCACTTAAGATGCTTAACAGCTGTTTATTATATTCGACCGTGGGATCTCTGCATAATTTTTCATAAGTTTGTGTATCTCCCAAAAGTCTAGAAGCTTCATTTAAGTCTTAACTCTTACAAGTAACAACTATTCTAAAGAGAACAATGTAAGTTAATAAGCAGTAACTATTTAGAATTATAAAAAAAATTTTAGTTAGTATTTTTATAAATTTAAAGTCTAACGGCTAGATTTGGAGTTTGGCGGTAAAAGGGCTGTTAACGCTCCGCGGGTTTTTTTCTGGCCGCACCATAAATTTAACTCTGGTATCGAGAGTTCAAACAAATACTGCGTTAGGCTCCAAAAAAGGAGCGTAGAGCATTTTTACCGCAAATACAACTCTCGATACCAGAGTTGCTTACGGACGCGGCCGGCCTCAAAAACGTGCTCGTGCACGATTCTCCCATAGGAAACAATGGGGCTGTTTGAGCTGAAAAAAAACCTAACACCTGCAAAAAAGCAGCGTTCAGCTCCTAACGCAGCCCCATTGTTTCCTATGGGGAAACACTTCCTACGTCTGCACCTAACACTCTAACATGTACCCCGAGTCTAAACACCCCTAACCTTACACTTATTAACCCCTAATCTGCTGCCCCCGCTATCGCTGACCCCTGCATTACACTTTTAACCCCTAATCTGCCGCTCCGTAAACCGCCGCCACCTACGTTATCCCTATGTACCCCTAATCTGCTGCCCTAACATCGCCGACCCCTATGTTATATTTATTAACCCCTAATCTGCCCCCCACAACGTCGCCGACACCTACCTACACTTATTAACCCCTAATCTGCCGAGCGGACCTGAGCGCTACTATAATAAAGTTATTAACCCCTAATCCGCCTCACTAACCCTATCATAAATAGTATTAACCCCTAATCTGCCCTCCCTAACATCGCCGACACCTACCTTCAATTATTAACCCCTAATCTGCCGACCGGAGCTCACCGCTATTCTAATAAATGTATTAACCCCTAAAGCTAAGTCTAACCCTAACACTAACACCCCCCTAAGTGAAATATAATTTTTATCTAACGAAATAAATTAACTCTTATTAAATAAATGATTCCTATTTAAAGCTAAATACTTACCTGTAAAATAAATCCTAATATAGCTACAATATAAATTACATTTATATTATAGCTATTTTAGGATTAATATTTATTTTACAGGTAACTTTGTATTTATTTTAACCAGGTACAATAGCTATTAAATAGTTAAGAACTATTTAATAGTTACCTAGTTAAAATAATTACAAATTTACCTGTAAAATAAATCCTAACCTAAGTTATAATTAAACCTAACACTACCCTATCAATAAAATAATTAAATAAACTACCTACAATTACCTACAATTAACCTAACACTACACTATCAATAAATTAATTAAACACAATTGCTACAAATAAATACAATTAAATAAACTATCTAAAGTACAAAAAATAAAAAAGAACTAAGTTACAGAAAATAAAAAAATATTTACAAACATAAGAAAAATATTACAACAATTTTAAACTAATTACACCTACTCTAAGCCCCCTAATAAAATAACAAAGACCCCCAAAATAATAAATTCCCTACCCTATTCTAAATTTAAAAAGTTACAAGCTCTTTTACCTTACCAGCCCTGAACAGGGCCCTTTGCGGGGCATGCCCCAAGAAGTTCAGCTCTTTTGCCTGTAAAAGAAAACATACAATACCCCCCCCCCAACATTACAACCCACCACCCACATACCCCTAATCTAACCCAAACCCCCCTTAAATAAACCTAACACTAAGCCCCTGATGATCTTCCTACCTTGTCTTCACCATGCCAGGTTCACCGATCCGTCCTGGCTCCAAGATCTTCATCCAACCCAAGCGGGGGCTAGACATCCACTGAAGAAGTCCAGAAGAGGGTCCAAAGTCTTCCTCCTATCCGGCAAGAAGAGGACATCCGGACCGGCAAACATCTTCTCCAAGCGGCATCTTCTATGTTCTTCCATCCGATGACGACCGGCTCCATCTTGAAGACCTCCAGCGCGGATCCATCCTCTTCTTCCGACGACTAGACGACGAATGACGGTTCCTTTAAGGGACGTCATCCAAGATGGCGTCCCTCGAATTCCGATTGGCTGATAGGATTCTATCAGCCAATCGGAATTAAGGTAGGAATTTTCTGATTGGCTGATGGAATCAGCCAATCAGAATCAAGTTCAATCCGATTGGCTGATCCAATCAGCCAATCAGATTGAGCTCGCATTGTATTGGCTGATCGGAACAGCCAATAGAATGCGAGCTCAATCTGATTGGCTGATTGGATCAGCCAATCGGATTGAACTTGATTCTGATTGGCTGATTCCATCAGCCAATCAGAAAATTCCTACCTTAATTCCGATTGGCTGATAGAATCCTATCAGCCAATCGGAATTCGAGGGACGCCATCTTGGATGACGTCCCTTAAAGGAACCGTCATTCGTCGTCTAGTCGTCGGAAGAAGAGGATGGATCCGCGCTGGAGGTCTTCAAGATGGAGCCGGTCGTCATCGGATGGAAGAACATAGAAGATGCCGCTTGGAGAAGATGTTTGCCGGTCCGGATGTCCTCTTCTTGCCGGATAGGAGGAAGACTTTGGACCCTCTTCTGGACTTCTTCAGTGGATGTCTAGCCCCCGCTTGGGTTGGATGAAGATCTTGGAGCCAGGACGGATCGGTGAACCTGGCATGGTGAAGACAAGGTAGGAAGATCATCAGGGGCTTAGTGTTAGGTTTATTTAAGGGGGGTTTGGGTTAGATTAGGGGTATGTGGGTGGTGGGTTGTAATGTTGGGGGGGGGGTATTGTATGTTTTCTTTTACAGGCAAAAGAGCTGAACTTCTTGGGGCATGCCCCGCAAAGGGCCCTGTTCAGGGCTGGTAAGGTAAAAGAGCTTGTAACTTTTTAAATTTAGAATAGGGTAGGGAATTTTTTATTTTGGGGGTCTTTGTTATTTTATTAGGGGGCTTAGAGTAGGTGTAATTAGTTTAAAATTGTTGTAATATTTTTCTTATGTTTGTAAATATTTTTTTATTTTCTGTAACTTAGTTCTTTTTTATTTTTTGTACTTTAGATAGTTTATTTAATTGTATTTATTTGTAGCAATTGTGTTTAATTAATTTATTGATAGTGTAGTGTTAGGTTAATTGTAGGTAATTGTAGGTAGTTTATTTAATTATTTTATTGATAGGGTAGTGTTAGGTTTAATTATATCTTAGGTTAGGATTTATTTTACAGGTAAATTTGTAATTATTTTAACTAGGTAACTATTAAATAGTTCTTAACTATTTAATAGCTATTGTACCTGGTTAAAATAAATACAAAGTTACCTGTAAAATAAATATTAATCCTAAAATAGCTATAATATAAATGTAATTTATATTGTAGCTATATTAGGATTTATTTTACAGGTAAGTATTTAGCTTTAAATAGGAATCATTTATTTAATAAGAGTTAATTTATTTCGTTAGATAAAAATTATATTTAACTTAGGGGGGTGTTAGTGTTAGGGTTAGACTTAGCTTTAGGGGTTAATACATTTATTAGAATAGCGGTGAGCTCCGGTCGGCAGATTAGGGGTTAATAATTGAAGGTAGGTGTCGGCGATGTTAGGGAGGGCAGATTAGGGGTTAATACTATTTTTGATAGGGTTAGTGAGGCGGATTAGGGGTTAATAACTTTATTATAGTAGCGCTCAGGTCCGCTCGGCAGATTAGGGGTTAATAAGTGTAGGTAGGTGTCGGCGACGTTGTGGGGGGCAGATTAGGGGTTAATAAATATAACATAGGGGTCGGCGATGTTAGGGGCAGAAGATTAGGGGTACATAGGGATAACGTAGGTGGCGGCGATTTGCGGTCGGAAGATTAGGGGTTAATTATTTTAAGTAGCTTGCGGCGACGTTGTGTGGGGCAAGTTAGGGGTTAATAAATATAATATAGGGGTCGGCGGGGTTAGGGGCAGCAGATTAGGGGTACATAAGTATAACGTAGGTGGCGGTCGGCAGATTAGGGGTTAAAAATTTAAATAGAGTGGCGGCGATGTGGGGGGACCTCGGTTTAGGGGTACATAGGTAGTTTATGGGTGTTAGTGTACTTTAGGGTACAGTAGTTAAGAGCTTTATGAACCGGCGTTAGCCAGAAAGCTCTTAACTCCTGCTTTTTTCAGGCGGCTGGAATCTTGTCGTTAGAGCTCTAACGCTCACTGCAGAAACGACTCTAAATACCAGCGTTAGAAAGATCCCATTGAAAAGATAGGCTACGCAAATGGCGTAGGGGGATCTGCGGTATGGAAAAGTCGCGGCTGAAAAGTGAGCGTTAGACCCTTTAATCACTGACTCCAAATACCAGCGGGCGGCCAAAACCAGCGTTAGGAGCCTCTAACGCTGGTTTTGACGGCTACCGCCGAACTCTAAATCTAGGCCTTAGGGTTTTACCAGTGTATATTTTTTTAAATTTTTAATCCATAGGAAAGCACACATTAGTGAGGATTAGAATTGGTGTTGGTACATCACTATTACTAGTAATAGGAGGTATATAAGGGAGAAGGTAAAGTCTATATCCCTTTAAGGAATTAATAATATCCCTTCAAGAAATACTAGTAGAGTGTGTAGTAAGCAAGAGCCCCACAATCGCTATTCAAAAGCACAAAATAATGATATGTTCGTATATTTAGGTATATTATAAGACGTTGTTGTTTTGTTTTGTATTGCTAAACATATTTATTCAATTTTACTGCAATATGCATTCTGTGTAATGTGGTGTTTTAAATTCTAATTAGAATATCAACATCGGCGACTCCTATCTGACTTACACATTGTTTGTTAGTGGGTGTGTCGGATCGGAGTCTACGATAGGCCTATAGTTCAACCAATGGAAACATAGCTGGACGTTTAAGAAGAGGATCCCCGCGAAATAAGTTATCATACCCTGAGTCTTGAGAAAGTCCCGACAAAGGAGGACGAAACGCGTAGACCTTAATAGGGACACTGTTGATAGACATTCATATTCATTTGTTCTTACAAGTACTTGTTTATCCGTCACCATTTGGGTTATTGACATCTGAGCCTGGGGATTTCACGGAGACGCCATAACTGATCCCAGTGTGAAGAGCTAACAGAGAAACTGTGATCCAGCGGACTGTTAATACCTAAAGGCTTGAATATTGCTAACTTCTTGTAAGTGCAATTTGTTTTTAGCGCATGACATAATAATAAAAGTTTTACCTTGAGTTGCGGTTGCGCTCTGTTCCCTTTTTGTGTTCACCCTTAGGCTTTAGCCATGATACTATGAAGCATATCAAACGTGTATAGAAAGGGAATATCCCCTAGTGCTATCTACACAATGATATAGCTTATGAATAATATCTTATAAGCGTTTTATATTAGGATTGATATCATATTAGGTTGATAAACAGAGAGGTCAATACAAATTCCCATATCAAGTTTAAACAAGTTTTGTCTGGCATATCAAAAGCTAGTATGTCAATAAATAGAGCCAAGTTTAAAAGCTATTTTTCCAGCAAATCCTGGTAAGTCAACCTGTGAGCTCAGATATAATTAAATGCAGAGTCTATGGTTGTCATATTCCTTGTTATGCCTTATTCTTTTGTTTTAATTGTATGTGTGCCTTGTACTGTACCTTTAAGGATTCTAATTACCTCCCTATAAAGCCTCACCCAGCCATCCAATCGTTGCTTGGTATTCCTTCCTGAATGCATTGTGTCAATCTCCAACCCTCTCTCTGACGCTGAGTCTCATCCAGCTTCCTGTGCACTAACAGCTGTGTGGTTTCTGAAACTGATCCGGAACTTGCGGTGACGTCACACGCCATCCGACTTCCAAGCTGAATGGCTGCCGCTTCTAACTCGGACTTTAAACCTTGAGAGCCTAGAATTTCAGGTCAGCAATCCGCTTCACTCTCTTAGCACGTAACCTCACCATTTTTAAACAATCTTACTGTGTCATACTTGTTCTTTCCGACATATCAAGTACATTTCCTATCATTTCAGCCATGACGTGTTACTTTGTTCATGTACCCTATTGAATTTTCCACAGTTTCAATTTTGTATTTGTCAGTCTTATTTTCAGAAGCTTTGTCTGTTACTTTGATACATGTATCTTTAAATTATTATTCTCATGAGTAATAAGGCACTTGGACACTGCAACTGAATATCAGATCCTCTGTAGTTGCTACTCCTCTGCCTAGATGAACTGTTTGTCTCCCTGCTGTTTATCAGTAACTCTTTCACTGAACTGTAGCCTCCTTCAAAATCCTTGCAGGGATACTTACATACATACCAATATTAAAAGTTTATTTGACACTAGTTTCTGCAGTTGTGATCCCAACACTAATTTAAGGAAACTCCTTTTCCATAGGTACTTATCTGAAACACGATACAGCCTGATAATGGTGAAGAAATTGCCTTAAAGGCCAACAATTAAGCTAAAGAAAGCTGGCTGTCAGAGAGGAGCAGTGCGAACACCTGACGCTCGTTTCGCAACTGCGTCCGATCCGACCGCCACACAAGCTATTTAAAAGGATCATCGGCCAATCCTGTGGCCTATTACATTCACCTATGTTTGCGCCAACCAGTCAGCTTCATTCTAACATTTGACAGTGTCAGGATGACACATTGTCATCGTCATTGTATCATCCAATAGGAGGAAGAGGGGCGGGGGGGTGTGTGCCCCTCAAATCCAATCGATTTATTTTGATTGTTTATACTCTGTATAGAAACGACAGGTAGACGTCTGATTAGGAGGATATAGTGAATATCCAATATAGATGTATAGTGTACTAGTTCTATTAGTTGAATTGACAATCTCACATCAAAAAGACACACAATATATGGATCACATAGGTAGATAGAACATGTGTTACAATTTCAGTCATTCCACACTATCAGGATAATATTTCGAGTGTATGGACAGGCATGTTCAGTAAATACCATACTCCCTAGGTTATCAGGCATATCTTAAACAAATATATTTCTTGTCCATACTAGAATTGCTTCACTAAGGATAGTGTGAAACCTGCATCCCTTTAACAGTTAACAATGTCAGTATGACACATTATCGTTATCATTATATAACCCATAAAAAGGAGCCAGGGGGGTGTGTACCTCTCGGATCCAATGGATTTGCTATGCATTTTTCTAGCGAAAAGCTATCAGAGGTAGACGAATGTCAGATTAGAATGATATATTGAATGTCCAATCTAGATGTATAGTATACTGATTCTATCAGTTAGTTGACAATCTCACATAAAAAAAAAAAAAAACAGACTGTATGGATTACATAGGTAGATGTAAAATGTGTTATAATTTGGGTCATTCCATACTAACAAAGTAGTATTTTGAGTATGTGAAAAGACAAGTTCAGTGAGTAACACATTCCCTGGGTTGTCAGGCATAGCTTGGACAGATGGGTTTCTTGTCCATACCAGGGTTGTGTCGCTAAGGGAAGTGTGAACTGTATAATGGTCCATAGCACACAATGGTCATTCCCTTATATCAGGTAGTGGTAGGAATGTTATTGGAATGGGGTTTATAGATTAGTTCCCTCCTTCTAGATAGTGATACTCAAATAGTGTCATCATCCAGTTCAATCGAATATAAATTTAGAAACATGTGCAGCGCTTATTATCTATTTTTAGACAAATAACACAGTTCTTGTAATCCATTAACATGTTTGTACTACACATATTAATTTTAATTGTAAAATGAGGGTAAGTTGGAACACTTGTAACATACAAGGGAATAACAGTATATGGCACCTGTGGGATTATATCCAAGGGGAAAGATTAAATCAATCGGTATATACCATCACTTTTTATAACTCCATTTACAGTTTGGATTATAACTCATTTTTGATGTGTGTGGACCCACTAAATAAAAAAAAAATTAATCATCTTACCATTAAGAATGCTCACCCTATTCCGCTCATTACGGAACTCTTTGAAAGCCTCAAGGGAGCTAAGGTCTTTACTAAACTTGATTTGAGAGGAGCGTACAATCTTGTTAGGATCAAGCATTTAACACCAGGAGTGGGCATTATGAGCATCTTGTAATGCCCTTTGGCCTATGTAATGCTCCTGCTGTTTTCCAGGAATTTATTAATGATGTCCTACGAGATATGTTGCAACAGTGTGTTGTGGTGTACTTGGACTACATCCTCATACACTCACCCACACTTGAGGCTCATCATTCTGATGTTACACGGGTTCTTCAGAGACTACGTGAGAATGGCCTGTTTTGTAAAATCAAGAAATGTGAGTTCCATCAGACTCAAGTAACCTTCCTAGGTTATGTTATCTCCGTTGCAGGGTTCTCCATAGATCCTGACAAGTTATCTGCAGTTCTGCAGTGGCTTCGCCCAGTTGGTCTTCGGGCTATTCAACGTTTTTTGGGGTTCGCCAATTATTATAGAAAGTTTATTAAAAACTTTTCTTCCTTGTTCAAACCTATCACAGACTTGACCCACTCCATTGGTCACCTACTGCCATTAAGGCCTTTGATAGTCTTAAGACTGCCTTTGCTGCCGCTCCAGTTCTGGCTCATCCTAACCCTGTCGTGCCTTTCATTCTTGAGGTTGATGCATCTGAGACTGGAGTAGGTGCCCTCTTGTTTCAACGTCCTACGCCTGACAGTTCCTTGCATCCGTGTGGTTTCTTCTCTAAGAAATTGTCTCCAGCAGAGTGCAATTATGAAATTGGCAACAGGGAATTACTGGCCATAATTTTGGCACTCAAGGAATGCAGGCATCTTCTCGAGGGTACTAGCGTGCCAGTGCTCACTCTTACTGACCACAAGAATTTAACTTATCTATCTGAAGCATAACGTTTGTTGCCCTGACAGGCCAGATGGGCGCTATATTTGTCTCGGTTTAATTTTGTGGTCTCCTACCTACCTGGTAGTAAGAATGTTAGGGCTGATGCCCTCTTTCGATTATTTCCGCCTCTGTCCAAGGAGGAGTCTGTACCTACTCCAGTTATATCTCCTGACCATATTTTGGCTACCATACATACTAATTTGACTTCTCCCTTGAGGGAGGAGATACTAGCTGCACAAACCAATGAACCTCTTGAGAAACCTAGTGGTAAGTATTTTGTTCCTGAGAATCTTCAAACTAAACTTTTGCACACTTACCACTATCCTAAAGCCGCAGGTCACCCAGGCAAGAACCAAATGATTTGGTCTGTCACTCGACAATTCTGGTGGCCAGGTCTTCGTTTTGATGTTGCTGCGTATGTTGCCTCCTGCTCAGTTTTTGCACAGAATAACACTCCTCAATGTCTTCCTGTGGGTCTTCTTCAACCTATTGCTAATGGTGAGCCTCCTTGGACACATCTTTCCATGGACTTCATTGTCGAGCTCCCTATTTCCAATGGAAATACTGTTATCCTTATGGTGGTTGACCATTTTTCTAAAATGTCACATTGCATTCCCTTGAAGAAGTTGCTTACTGCTAAGGAGCTTGCTTAAATTTTTGCCCGGGAGGTCTTCCGTTTACATGGGTTACCCAAGGAGATAGTGTCGGACCAGGGTAGCCAATTTTTCTCCAGATTTTGGTGTTCCTTTTGTGCTCAAATGGGGATCCAGCTTTCCTTCTCCTCTGCATATCACCCTCAATCCAATGGGACTGCAGAACGGTCTATTCAAGCTCCCGAACAGTTCCTCCATTGCTATGTCTCAGTTCACCAAAATAATTGGTCTGAACTGTTACCTTGGGCAGAGTCTGCTTGTAATAGTGCTATTAATGATTCCTCCAAGTTATCCCCGTTTATGGTGAATTATGGGTTTCAAACATCCTTGTTGCCCGATTCATTCATGGCTCAGGGTATTCCAGCTTTGGTGGAGCATCTCTGGCAACTCTGATTGCCTTCATCGTTCTATGCAGCGCCAAACGTTCCAGGCTGATCGTAGGCGTCTGCCCATGCCTTCCTACTAGGTTGGTGAGAGAGTTTGGCTGTCCTCCTGCAACTTGAACCTTTGTGTGCCTTCCAATAAACTGGTTCCCCATTTTGTTGGTCCTTTTCGAATACTCTGATGGGTCAATCCTGTGGCCTACGCTCTTGACCTTCCTCCTGCAATGCGCATCTCCAATGTTTTTCATGTTTCCTTCTTGAAACCATTGGTTTGTAATCAGTTTACCACTGTTTTGCCTCGTCCCCATCCTATCTTTGTTGACAACCATGAGGAGTATGAGGTTAGCAGCATTATTGACTCTCGTATGTCCAGGGGCTGCGTACAGTATTTGGTTCACTGGAGAGGCTACTGTCCGGAGGAGCTTTCATGGGTTCCCTCCTCTGATGTTCATGCTCCCGCCCTCCTACGTGCCTTCCATGCCCGTTTCCCCAATAAGCCTTTTGTTCTCCCATGGGGGAGGGGTTGTTGAGGGGAGGGTACTGTCGTTTTTTTTTCCCTGTTTTGTTTGCCATGTACTGCTGGCAGCCATTTTACTCACCTCTCTTTCTGACTCTGGTGCATACTGTGTGATCCTGCTCATTTCCTGCACTTCCTTTTATGGCCAGACTGGTGAACATCATCCGTGTGAGACAGGATGCAGTCTCAGAATTGTGATGTCATCACTTATTATATAAAGGGCCTCTGTTCAGTATGCTTTGCCCTTGCGTTGTCTCAGACCTGTTTGTAAGTGCTCCTGTGTATTACCTGGCTGTCTGATGTCCCTCCTGATTTCTGATCCCTGGCTTGTTCCTGAGTCTGCTGTTCTCCTTGTTCCTTATTCCAGCTCGTCTGATTACTCGCTTTGGCTCCTGACTCGGCTCGTCTGACTATTCGCTTTGGCTCCTGACTCGGCTCGTCTGACTACCATCTCTGGTTTTGATTCCTGGCTTGTTATTTGACTTGTGGACTTTTTATTATTTTATGCTATTAATAAAGGTGTGATTATTTTTGCACTTCTCATCTCAGTCTGATTCCTAGCACCCTGACAGGGGCCTATTTATCAAAGCGTCAACCGAAAATACGCTTGAATTCCACGTCGTAATTGTCGCAAGATTGATCCGCCATAGTTATCAAAGCGTCAAGATCGGCAAGTGTTGAAATTTGTGAAGTAAAATATGATCTCGCGATCTCAATCCAACACAGATCAATGCGAGTTGAAAACCGTGGTATTCAAGTGGAATCGTGTTCCTTCGACCTCCTAATCGACACTATTTGAAGCTCTCACAAAGTTATAAAAAATTCTACATTTACGCTTGCGTCTTTTCTGACCCAGCGTACCTAGTTTTCAATCCACCACCCTTGAGGTCGCAGATGCCATAGAATTCAATATTAGTCTGAAAACACAGAAAGCTTATGTTCGATGCTGCAAGAGAATTAAGTATATTACTTAATAAAAGTACATTTGAAACTTTATTACATTTGCATACCCTTTCTAAATTAAACAATATTAATGTTCCACATTTGGTGCACTAGTAGATATAAGGATAACAATTAAAAATACATTGCTACTTATGGATTATGCTACAAATCATTACAAAGCAAGGGGTCAATATTTGTACAAATGTGGTGCAAAGTTTTGCACCAAACTTGTTGCACTAATAGATATAGAGATAAAGATGAAATAAATACACAACATAATACAGGTAGCCCTCAGTTTACGCCGGGGTTAGGTTCCAGAAGGAATGGTTGTAAATCGAAACCGTTGTAAATTGAAACCCAGTTTATAATGTAAGTCAATGGGAAGTGAGGGAGATAGGTTCCAGGCCCCTCTCAAAATTATCATAAGTAACACCTAATTATTTTTAAAGCATTGAAATGAAGCCTTTAAATGCTAAACAGCATTATAAACCTAATAAAATAATCACACAACACAGAATATATAATTAAACTAAGTTAAATGAACAAAAACATTTGCTAAACAGCATTATAAACCTAATAAAATAATCACACAACACAGACTTCACTTGCATTTTTCTGCAAACAGTTCTTTCTATGCATTCCAATCTGGGCTGATTTATAGACAGGAAGATCTTGTTCCTTTGAAATCTGCTCGATAGCTCAAATCTGGTTAAACTGATTAATTTCAGCTTGCTTGGCTTTGCTGCAACACAAGCGGACAGCTCCACCTACTGGCTATTTTAATAAATGTCTTTCAAATTAAGTCAGGAGCCCAATAAAGGGATCAAGACTGGAAAAAGTGCACTTGGGTAGCACTCCCGTCCCTGATTGTAATAATTACTAATGAACTCACATTTAGGACCAAAAAGTTTCTATTCAAAAAAATTTGACTTAAAACATAACTTTTATTAAACAATACTTATAAAATTAAAAAATGGTACATGTGTGTGTGTGCTTTAAAAACACATAGGAACTAGGTTATAAAGGTTGGCTAATGTTCAATTGGACAATCTAGTTATACAGGCATATAGGGCACCTCAGAGGGGTCCCACTTGTGTTATCAATGGTCGTTTGTGTTGGTATCTTATGCTGGGGGTGAATTGGGATGTTTCCCAGTAAGTTCTTGTTCTAGGTGCTATATATGGCACTTTCTGAGTTAACCATATTACTGGTTAAATATCTCATTCAGATTTTATAAATATAACGTCTAATAAATTTATACTCAGGTCTGGTTAGGTATACTAAACTTCAAGCTGTCTAGAGGTATGATAAGTTTAATTTCTTCTATCAATACCCTGATATCTCACATGATATCTTTACTCTTTATGTTGACAAAGTAAAGATATGAATATCATGAATTGTTCATGTTGGTATCACTATATTTAGTAACAGATTTTGTTATAATAAGTATATTCCTTGCTTCAAAGTAGTAGTACATAGAGTTTAGATCACACCTTGTTTCATTTACAAGACTTGTCAGTCTAAAGATAGAGAATTTTCTTAACTAAACTGGAATTTACTTTATGCAATATATTATCCTCTTTCTTTTTGTATATTGTGCATAAGTTGCCAGTTTAGATAGCTAATGACATACAGAGTCTGTAAGGATCTACTATTTAGTCCTCACCTAAAGGTGCTTGGTGTGAGCTTACAGATTTAGAGTCTTGTATTGGGCTTATTATAAGAGTAAGAAATAATTTTGTTTTATTACCTTATACCAGTAATTTGAAAACTGTGTCTTATTTTAGCCCTTTGTCGGCTTAACCAAATATGTATTAGACGCACATTACTGTTAAGGTTAAGTAGTGGAATAACTTGTTTATTTTTACTGTAACCAGTGTATCCTTTATATCTATTACACCTCTAGCATGGGGTACAAATGTCTGAGTGCCTTGGATCGCCGGGGTCAGTGTTTTATTACTTAAATGCGGTGCACTTTGTAAAATTTGCAGTCACCATTAACTCTATGGCATCTGCACTGCTTGAAATGCTAGTATTTTAATAGCGTAGTGTGCGTCGTATAGCAATTCACAAACTGTGTCTGTTAGATTTAGAGAAGCCTTGTTGTGGCATCTATTACTTGTAAATTGGAATTCTACAATTTGGAGAACCGCTATTAACAGTTAACTAACCCCAGGCTTCTACCCCCAAGCGTATCACCAACTACTAGTATATTTCTAACCGTCCAGGTCAATCAGCTATTGGGTGTTAGTTTCTCTAAAAGAGTCTAGAGAGATGCCTTCTTTGGGTATTTATTGCTTATCGATTAGGCTTCTACAGTTTGGAGACCGCTGTTTAGGAGTTGCTTAACTGCAGACTATTTACCCCAGAGCGTGTCACCGATTATTAATGTGCTTCTGACCGTCACGGTCAATAAGCTATAGGTCCTATGTCGACCACTACAAGTATATATGTTACATATAGATTTTTTAGATTGCCAAAACTTTGTATTAAGTAATTTTTAGCCTAGTTCTTATGCCATTTAAAAACGAGTGATTGGGGTGTGTATTGGACTATACCCCCCCTGACATGTTTCGCCGATGCTGTTTCGGCTTTCTCAAAGGTGACGCGCGCCGGCGTCTGGGGCTTTTTAAATGTCTTGAAAGAAAATGATTGGTCCATATCAGCCAATCAATTTGCTCTGAACTGGAGGTGTGTGTGTGTCTAACATTGTCGTCACACTTCACCTTTGTTGTGCTACACGATCATCCTGGGATTTGTAAGCAATAAAAAGCCTTGGATGATGCTGAAGCAACAGCTTGTTTCCATTCGTTATACTTAGATGATCAATTTATGATCAACTTGATTACTTTTGTAAAAAAGTACGGAAGTGGAGATAAATAATACATTACAGAAATATAAAAATATATATATGTATATATCTTTTTTACGTGTTTCGCCTAACCAATAGTTTTGATTCCTAGGGTATTTTATTGTAACTCACTATTTTTTGAGTATTATTGTGCCTATAGGTATAATGTTTTTGGCCTATAGGTGTTATGGATAGAATGCACTTTGACTAATATTTTATCAAAGAATTACCAAAATTCAAAGTTATATGTCAAATTATTAACATCCTGTAATAGAATATATTGATGTTTTTAGGAAAATACAATAAGATAATTAATACTCAAATTTTCTATAAACTTTACTGCAGAGTAAAATGAACCTGATTAAGGTGCCCTGGGTTGTTGGTATTTGGGCATGGGTGTACTATAACAGCCCAAGTTGAATCTTATTAACTTAGTGAGTGTGATATTTTTAAGTGTTTGCAAAAATGAATAAAAATAATAAAGGAAAGAAGGGCTATATGTGAATGCCTAGATTATTAACTTTTAAATTTTTTAAACATTGTGGAATGGGAAGGAAATTGGGAATTGGTGCAGGTGGGGAGGACGTGACACATGGTTGGGTACACTACATTTGATTTATTATTATATCTGATACTTCAACAGTGATTATTGTCCTGTGAATAATAATTCCTAAAGAAATAATTGTTTAAAAAAAGGGAGAATCACTATAAGGATGTGAAGTGTGCAGGGCTGACCAAATAATCCCTAATGTAAAAAATAATAATAAATAATAATAAAGTGTGGAGTAATCGGTGAAAAACATGTATAGTGAGACGTGTGAGCAAAACATAGAAAAGATTTGTGAAAAAGTGTGTAAGTGAAAACAAGTGAATCAATTGGTTGGTGATTATTATATAGTTCCAAATTTCTTGAGCATATTACTTTAAAGGGATATGTTTGTTGGCAAATGGGTTAATGTTGGCCCAATGCCAGAAACTGTGTCTCAACTTAAAGTGAGGTAAAAACATTATCATTGGATTGCTAATGATAATGAGATACTGGATGTGTATTGAATTCAATACATTTAATTGTTTTATTTAAACTGGACAGGTAACCTGTCCTGTTGTCTTTGTTCTCTCCTAGGCTACTTAGACTATTTCTGTTGTATCTATATTTCGGGTCTATATGTCCCTAGAGGAACATGGAGTAGTTGTTTTGTTCGTTCATACCTTTGGGGTATACTGAGTCCATTAAGTATATCCACCTGGTTTCTGCCTTTAGAAGGGCATTTTCCAGGTCACCCCCTCTTAGACCCAATGATATTTTTTGGATTCCATGGCATTTAAGTTCAGAGGTTTTGGATTGGTGATATCTGAGAAAGTGAGATGCGACAGACGTGATCTTTCTATCTTTAGACAAGTCAGATGGGGCATTTCTGATGTTTCTCAGGTGTTCCATCAGTCTAGTGTGTAACGTTCTTGTTGTCATCCCTATGTAGATTCGGGGACATTTGCACTGAAGGGCATAAATTACGCCCGAGGTGTTACAGCTTATGTATGTCTTGATTTTATGATGATGTCCGAATCTGTCTGTTATGGTTTTCTTTTTTACCATATTACTGCAAGATGAGCCCTAACTGAATTGGAATCATGGAACGATGTGATCATCCGCAATGCGGATAAGGGCGGCAATATTGTACTATGGCCAAAAGACATGTATTTGAAAGAAGCCAATACACAATTAAAAAATAAGACATGCTATAGAGAATTATGGGGAAATCCATCTACAGAATTTCACAGCCAATATAACAAATTGATAGATACAGCCAGTAAGAAAGGATTACTAAGCAATAAAGAAAAGAAGTTTCTACAGGTCACCCACCCAAAAACGGCAACATTCTACCTAATTCCTAAGGTTCACAAGAACAGCAAAGAACCACCGGGCAGACCGATTGTGTCTGGGAATGAAAATCTGACTGAAAAAGCCAGTCAGTATGTAGACTTACGCTTAAGACCCTTCCTAACTCAATTACCATCTTATGTGAAAGATACAATGGAGGTTCTACAAATAATCAAAGATATCAACATCACTAAGAACACATGGTTGGTCACCAGTGACGTGGAATCCCTGTATACCAGCATCGAACATAATCTAGGACTAAAGGCTGTGAAACATTTTCTGCAAATGTCTTCAGACGAAAGCCCTGATCACAACCTATTCATACTTGACCTACTAAAATTTGTATTAACAAAAAATTATTTTCTCTTTAACAACAAATTTTACCTGCAAACGCAGGGAACGGCGATGGGCACTGCGTGTGCCCCCACCTACGCTAATTTGTTTTTAGGGTGGTGGGAGCAGACTGAGGTATTTACGGACACAAATGATGAATATTGCATGAAGATCCCACTATGGATCAGGTACATAGACGACATTTTGTTTCTATGGGAAGGAACTGAACAAGATCTTGAAACCTTCCTTGCAAAATTAAATCAAAATAATTTAAACATCAGGCTGACACATCACAAGAGTTTAACTGACATCTCATTCCTGGATCTGCTAATCCAAAAGGAAGCAGATGGTTCATTAAGCACGGACCTATTTAGAAAAGAGACAGCCACTAATAATGTCCTTTTTGCCACCAGTGCCCACGCTCCTAACACTGCCAAATCCTTACCAATAGGGGAATTCCTAAGGTTAAGGAGAAACTGTTCGCAAGATAAAACTTTCAAAACAAGAGCTACGGAATTGGAGAAGCGTCTCATACAACGAGGATACAGCAAAAGATCCATCCGAAAGGCGAAAACAAGAGCACTTAAAACTCCAAGATCAGATCTTTTGAAGACTAAAGCCAAGAAAAGTGATACAAAAACCAGATTAGTGCTAACACACAATCAAGATACCCATTTAATCACGAATATAATCCAGAAAAATTGGCATATTCTTCAAGCTGACCCTGTACTTAAAGATCTAATAGGAGACCGAGTCCAATTAAGCTATCGAAGAAATAAAAACTTGAAAGAAATACTTAGTCCCAGCCACTACGTATATAAGTCCAGAAATACACGACCAGTGGAACAGGGATCATTTGCTTGTGGAAATTGCTCATCTTGCAGTAATATGGTAAAAAAGAAAACCATAACAGACAGATTCGGACATCATCATAAAATCAAGACATACATAAGCTGTAACACCTCGGGCGTAATTTATGCCCTTCAGTGCAAATGTCCCCGAATCTACATAGGGATGACAACAAGAACGTTACACACTAGACTGATGGAACACCTGAGAAACATCAGAAATGCCCCATCTGACTTGTCTAAAGATAGAAAGATCACGTCTGTCGCATCTCACTTTCTCAGATATCACCAATCCAAAACCTCTGAACTTAAATGCCATGGAATCCAAAAAATATCATTGGGTCTAAGAGGGGGTGACCTGGAAAATGCCCTTCTAAAGGCAGAAACCAGGTGGATATACTTAATGGACTCAGTATACCCCAAAGGTATGAACGAACAAAACAACTACTCCATGTTCCTCTAGGGACATATAGACCCGAAATATAGATACAACAGAAATAGTCTAAGTAGCCTAGGAGAGAACAAAGACAACAGGACAGGTTACCTGTCCAGTTTAAATAAAACAATTAAATGTATTGAATTCAATACACATCCAGTATCTCATTATCATTAGCAATCCAATGATAATGTTTTTACCTCACTTTAAGTTGAGACACAGTTTCTGGCATTGGGCCAACATTAACCCATTTGCCAACAAACATATCCCTTTAAAGTAATATGCTCAAGAAATTTGGAACTATATAATAATCACCAACCAATTGATTCACTTGTTTTCACTTACACACTTTTTCACAAATCTTTTCTATGTTTTGCTCACACGTCTCACTATACATGTTTTTCACCGATTACTCCACACTTTATTATTATTTATTATTATTTTTTACATTAGGGATTATTTGGTCAGCCCTGCACACTTCACATCCTTATAGTGATTCTCCCTTTTTTTAAACAATTATTTCTTTAGGAATTATTATTCACAGGACAATAATCACTGTTGAAGTATCAGATATAATAATAAATCAAATGTAGTGTACCCAACCATGTGTCACGTCCTCCCCACCTGCACCAATTCCCAATTTCCTTCCCATTCCACAATGTTTAAAAAATTTAAAAGTTAATAATCTAGGCATTCACATATAGCCCTTCTTTCCTTTATTATTTTTATTCATTTTTGCAAACACTTAAAAATATCACACTCACTAAGTTAATAAGATTCAACTTGGGCTGTTATAGTACACCCATGCCCAAATACCAACAACCCAGGGCACCTTAATCAGGTTCATTTTACTCTGCAGTAAAGTTTATAGAAAATTTGAGTATTAATTATCTTATTGTATTTTCCTAAAAACATCAATATATTCTATTACAGGATGTTAATAATTTGACATATAACTTTGAATTTTGGTAATTCTTTGATAAAATATTAGTCAAAGTGCATTCTATCCATAACACCTATAGGCCAAAAACATTATACCTATAGGCACAATAATACTCAAAAAATAGTGAGTTACAATAAAATACCCTAGGAATCAAAACTATTGGTTAGGCGAAACACGTAAAAAAGATATATACATATATATATTTTTATATTTCTGTAATGTATTATTTATCTCCACTTCCGTACTTTTTTACAAAAGTAATCAAGTTGATCATAAATTGATCATCTAAGTATAACGAATGGAAACAAGCTGTTGCTTCAGCATCATCCAAGGCTTTTTATTGCTTACAAATCCCAGGATGATCGTGTAGCACAACAAAGGTGAAGTGTGACGACAATGTTAGACACACACACACCTCCAGTTCAGAGCAAATTGATTGGCTGATATGGACCAATCATTTTCTTTCAAGACATTTAAAAAGCCCCAGACGCCGGCGCGCGTCACCTTTGAGAAAGCCGAAACAGCATCGGCGAAACATGTCAGGGGGGGTATAGTCCAATACACACCCCAATCACTCGTTTTTAAATGGCATAAGAACTAGGCTAAAAATTACTTAATACAAAGTTTTGGCAATCTAAAAAATCTATATGTAACATATATACTTGTAGTGGTCGACATAGGACCTATAGCTTATTGACCGTGACGGTCAGAAGCACATTAATAATCGGTGACACGCTCTGGGGTAAATAGTCTGCAGTTAAGCAACTCCTAAACAGCGGTCTCCAAACTGTAGAAGCCTAATCGATAAGCAATAAATACCCAAAGAAGGCATCTCTCTAGACTCTTTTAGAGAAACTAACACCCAATAGCTGATTGACCTGGACGGTTAGAAATATACTAGTAGTTGGTGATACGCTTGGGGGTAGAAGCCTGGGGTTAGTTAACTGTTAATAGCGGTTCTCCAAATTGTAGAATTCCAATTTACAAGTAATAGATGCCACAACAAGGCTTCTCTAAATCTAACAGACACAGTTTGTGAATTGCTATACGACGCACACTACGCTATTAAAATACTAGCATTTCAAGCAGTGCAGATGCCATAGAGTTAATGGTGACTGCAAATTTTACAAAGTGCACCGCATTTAAGTAATAAAACACTGACCCCGGCGATCCAAGGCACTCAGACATTTGTACCCCATGCTAGAGGTGTAATAGATATAAAGGATACACTGGTTACAGTAAAAATAAACAAGTTATTCCACTACTTAACCTTAACAGTAATGTGCGTCTAATACATATTTGGTTAAGCCGACAAAGGGCTAAAATAAGACACAGTTTTCAAATTACTGGTATAAGGTAATAAAACAAAATTATTTCTTACTCTTATAATAAGCCCAATACAAGACTCTAAATCTGTAAGCTCACACCAAGCACCTTTAGGTGAGGACTAAATAGTAGATCCTTACAGACTCTGTATGTCATTAGCTATCTAAACTGGCAACTTATGCACAATATACAAAAAGAAAGAGGATAATATATTGCATAAAGTAAATTCCAGTTTAGTTAAGAAAATTCTCTATCTTTAGACTGACAAGTCTTGTAAATGAAACAAGGTGTGATCTAAACTCTATGTACTACTACTTTGAAGCAAGGAATATACTTATTATAACAAAATCTGTTACTAAATATAGTGATACCAACATGAACAATTCATGATATTCATATCTTTACTTTGTCAACATAAAGAGTAAAGATATCATGTGAGATATCAGGGTATTGATAGAAGAAATTAAACTTATCATACCTCTAGACAGCTTGAAGTTTAGTATACCTAACCAGACCTGAGTATAAATTTATTAGACGTTATATTTATAAAATCTGAATGAGATATTTAACCAGTAATATGGTTAACTCAGAAAGTGCCATATATAGCACCTAGAACAAGAACTTACTGGGAAACATCCCAATTCACCCCCAGCATAAGATACCAACACAAACGACCATTGATAACACAAGTGGGACCCCTCTGAGGTGCCCTATATGCCTGTATAACTAGATTGTCCAATTGAACATTAGCCAACCTTTATAACCTAGTTCCTATGTGTTTTTAAAGCACACACACACATGTACCATTTTTTAATTTTATAAGTATTGTTTAATAAAAGTTATGTTTTAAGTCAAATTTTTTTGAATAGAAACTTTTTGGTCCTAAATGTGAGTTCATTAGTAATTATTACAATCAGGGACGGGAGTGCTACCCAAGTGCACTTTTTCCAGTCTTGATCCCTTTATTGGGCTCCTGACTTAATTTGAAAGTTGTTTCTGTGCACAAGCACCCCAGCTCATTTAAAGCTACACGCACAGACTGATATACACACAGATAAGAATGTGTGTGTAGATATATATATACACGTATAAACAAAAATATATACGTACATAATACAGATATTAATCCAACTTAATTGAGCAACCCTGCATTTACAGTAGTGTAGTGCTAGTGCCATTTCTTTTCCTCTCAGTATTTTAATAAATGCACTGCTTCTCAATGCTTTTCAACAGCAGTCACATGACTGGAAAAAAAGGTTGTTATTCTGAAACGGTGTAAATTGAACCATTGTAAAACGAGGGCCACCTGTATAGCTAACTTTCTTTTTATTTGTTGAAAAAATCTATGTGCACCATGTTTAAGCCATGTAATACAAGTCCCATTCTCCGCTTCGCACCATATTTGACTCAACACTTTTCACACCAATTATGACGCAAACAACCTACACACTAGTGAATTTTTCCACCACTTTTGATTGGAATATGCATAATCACATGATTTATGACATCTGCCAATCTGATTCAAATATACATTATAAACTATCACTAACGAATCAAAATGCTTGATACTTGTGTCATTGATCACTCATCAGAACTTGTAACATTGTGTATTATACTTTTAAAGTATGAATATGTGAAATTAGTATTAAAGATAAACATTGATGCTGACATTAGAACACACAGTGTAATATTTTAGACAAGGATTTTAAAATTTGCATTGTTGTTTGATTCAATAGAATCTTAAGCTGATAACTCAAAGGGATAGTCCACCTAACTTTAAACTGCCATGATTCAGATACAGCAGAAATTAAAATCACCTATTTACTGTCATGCTATATTCAGTGTATTTCTTCCTTCTCTTGAACTTCTTTTTCAGTAAGAAATGTCATCTTATATGCCAGCCCATCTTATAACACCTGTGTTGGGGTGGTTTTTAAAAATAGATTGCAATCAGGAGGGGTTAGACAGGTGCAGAGAGAAAACTGGCCCATCTCTTAAAAGGACAGGAAATCCCAAAACATTCTTTCATGATTTGGATAGAACATGCAATTGTAAACAACTTTACTTTACTTCTATAATCATATTTGCTTTGTTCTCTTGCTATCCTTTGCTGAAGGAACAGCATTACACTATTGGCAGCTAGCTGAACACATCTATTTAGCCAATCACAAGAGACAAATGTGTGCAGGCATCAATTAGCAGCTAGCTCCCACTAGTGTAGGATATGTACGTATTCTTTTCCAACAAGGGATACCAAGAGAACAGCACATTTGAAAATAGAAGTGAATTTTAAAGTGTTTTAAAATTAAATGCTCTATCTGAATCATGCAACTTAAATTTTTACTTCCCTATCCCTTTGCAAATAAATACATATGATACTCTGATTACATTATATTTGCAATTATTCCTGCTCAGAATAATAATACATTTACAATATCTACATAAAGTGGTATAAATTAACACAGAGATATGACAGACAACATTGTTTAGAACAAAAAAAAGGAACTTAGGGACATGTAAATATGTTTGCAAAAGATTTCTGACATAACACACACGTATATACTGTATAGATTTAGAAAAATGTGCTTGTTTGTGGACAGTAATGAAATGGTATAAATAAATTTGTGAAAAACCTGAATAACCGCGACATCGATGACTGTTAACACCACTCCGATGCTCTTCGCACCGTACTTGACGCTAGTATTTTTGACGGCTTTTTTGATAAATAAGGGGATCGTATTAAGATCCGCAGCAGCGATGTTTGGTGAGCGTATTGACGCTGGTGAATACAACATAGTTGATGCTTTGATAAATAGGCCCCTATATATCTCATTTGCCAACGTCTGCGATAACTTCTATGGGGGAATAAGTTTGATAAGTTGGAGCACAAAACACATGATATTCATGGTACATGGTATATGGTATATAACATAGATATCCTGAGCTAATAACTATAGTAGCTAACATTCCTTTACATATTTACACATTAAATGTTGGTACTAGACCAAAATCAGAGGATGAGTATAAGTGTGTGCTATATAGTCAACAGGTTCAGGAACCCATTTATCAAACAGAACCATTATTGTTTTGCTGTTTACCTAACACCTATAGGTATCTGCGATCTCAGTAGTAATCTGCTCGTAGGTGTATCTCTAGGATTGGTTGTCCAGTAGCATGGAAACTCCGTACTTAGAACAAGAGCATCAGCAGGCCATTGGAGATAATATATATGTTTTCTAAAATATAGATATTCTCTGATACTAACACTCCATTTCTGCTGCATATGTTCACTTCTGTAACTCTAGGGGAGTTGTCTCTATAGGGAGTTCCCCTCTGGACATCCTCAAGCTCCGTATCTTGCGTTGCAGGCAGGCTGCATGCCCATAAGCAACAACAGCTGACAGCTGAAAGAAATCTCCTTCAATATTCGCTAAGCCGAAATCACAGGCAACCTCCTAAGCAGTCTGAGAAGGAGTGTAATCTCTGGTCTGCAACTATGGTGTCCTCAACTTCCTTCGCCGTTGTATAATACTGCGTAGTTGTGGGCTTAATGCAGTGGGAAAGGTGAATGAACCTGTCAACTGGAGCTCAACCTTCTTTAAAGTGGCAATAATGGTGAGCTAGAGCTCTTCCTTATTCCCCGTTATTCTTTGTGTAGACAAATTCTTGCTGCAAGACCCAGGGAGGGGGGGTTGAGAGCTTTACCATATGGCCGTCGCCTGGAGCTTCAATGGTCTAGATCTAGGATTAAAAGTAAAAAACTCAGCAAGATCTTTGATGTTTTTTCTCAGTATAATGTCAGGCGTCTATTCATACAAAAATTTAATGTAAATGGTGCTGCTGTTATTAGAAAATTGGCAGATTAACTAAAAGTTTGTCTGCCGCCTAGACACGCCCCCCCCTAAGTTCGTCTTTTTACGCACGTCAGGTTAGCGTGCAAGTTAAAACTGTTTAAAATTTGCTCCATTTGTACTCTGGCCCTTAGTGAGTAAGGTAGAAGCACTAATGAACCCCCATCTCCAAAAACTAAAAAGTATGTGAGAACATTCCTGGGGAAGGAAGTTTCTTCTTCATGTTGTAAAAATAGCAACTCCCTTAACTGTACTTAAGAAAGACAAATCACCAGAGATGGTTTGCTTCACAGATTTATGTGAACAGGCCTTTATGTTTATATGTGTGTACATATGTATTTATATGTGTATATATGTTTTTACAGACATATATACACATACAAACACATAAATGCATATGTATACATAAATATAGATATATAAAAGTTAATCGGAACCATTTCCATTCAAGTAGATGAAAATATGTAAAAACATATTTATGTAATATTCATTTTCAATAAAGTATCATATTGTGTATTTACTGTAAATATTTCACATTCCAATGTTCTGCACATAGCAGAATATGTTATATGTATTTATAAATAGATATTCCTATACATATCCGTATATATCTATACCTATATATAATCATGTATATGTATATATGTGTACAAAAAAAAATCATATATATATATATATATATACACACACACAGTATATATATATATATATATATATATATATTGAGTTCAAATATATTTATATAAGTAAATATATATTGCACACAGCAGAGCTATACGAGATGCTGTATTTAAAGTAGGGGATTGCAGCACTCAGTAGTAACTTCTCAAATCTAATATGTAGAGACAAGCTGAAACAAAGTATCAAAACAGAGGCTCACACACAGATGGTCCAATTGACGTGTAACGCATTTATTCATACATGTTTAACCTAAACCTAAATATGCCACTGCAGTGGAAACCTGTTTCAATACCTAAACTCATGTATACAAGGTACATGAATGACTATCACAAATGTTTGCAAAAATATACATTCAATAAAATAAAACATAACATCAGGAAATCAATCAAAATTGAAACAAAATGTCCCAAATAAAGCAAAAGTTCCACAAATCTTGTGTTAGTTATGGTGAAATTTCTTATTGACAAAAAAGCAACATCTGAGTTCATCCAGAAAAAGTACTGTTATTGGAGAAACAGCTGACAGATTCAAGGTAAAAGCGTCCTCCTATGTCAGCACTTATAAACCATGAGTGTTAGATAATAGCATCTGGCTATTTCCAAATTGCGGCAATAAAGGATAAAGAAAAACGTATACAACCTCTTCAAAGTTAGGATAGGTCCCAGGCAGCACAGACCGGGTTCCGGTTTCTTTAGGCACCGACTTGAAGCATACCATATGAAGTGAGCCAGGACCTGGCATCCGGCTTATGTCTCACCCAGATCACTCGTCCCGTTTCTTGACACTTTCGTTTGTGCAATCTGAACTTTGAGACTTTATACTGGGTAGATCCACTTTCATTCACCTCTGCCGACCTTTTTCCAGAAACAAAGTGTTATTGATCAACACCAATCCGGGTACTTGCTTGCTGCCGCTAAAACTTTCAAATGACTGTGTCGACGCGTGTTTCGCCCCACAATGCTTTGCGTCAGGGCCTCGTCAGGACTGTCAGTCCTGACGAGGCATTGAAAGTTTTAGCGGCAGCAAGCAAGTACCCGGATTGGTGTTGATCAATAACACTTTGTTTCTGGAAAAAGGTCGGCAGAGGTGAATGAAAGTGGATCTACCCAGTATAAAGTCTCAAAGTTCAGATTGCACAAACGAAAGTGTCAAGAAACGGGACGAGTGATCTGGGTGAGACATAAGCCGGATGCCAGGTCCTGGCTCACTTCATATGGTATGCTTCAAGTCGGTGCCTAAAGAAACCGGAACCCGGTCTGTGCTGCCTGGGACCTATCCTAACTTGGAAGAGGTTGTATACGTTTTTCTTTATCCTTTATTGCCGCAATTTGGAAATAGCCAGATGCTATTATCTAACACTCATGGTTTATAAGTGCTGACATAGGAGGACGCTTTTACCTCGAATCTGTCAGCTGTTTCTCCAATAACAGTACTTTTTCTGGATGAACTCAGATGTTGCTTTTTTGTCAATAAGAAATTTCACCATAACTAACACAAGATTTGTGGAACTTTTGCTTTATTTGGGACATTTTGTTTCAATTTTGATTGATTTCCTGATGTTATGTTTTATTTTATTGAATGTATATTTTTGCAAACATTTGTGATAGTCATTCATGTACCTTGTATACATGAGTTTAGGTATTGAAACAGGTTTCCACTGCAGTGGCATATTTAGGTTTAGGTTAAACATGTATGAATAAATGTGTTACACGTCAATTGGACCATCTGTGTGTGAGCCTCTGTTTTGATACTTTGTTTCAGCTTGTCTCTACATATTAGATTTGAGAAGTTACTACTGAGTGCTGCAATCCCCTACTTTAAATACAGCATCTCGTATAGCTCTGCTGTGTGCAATATATATTTACTTATATAAATATATTTGAACTCAATAAAATATTTGGGGTCTGCACCAGGACCTGGTTTATCTAGCGTTATCCAGGTTTATATTTATATCAGGCAATTTACCCAAAAGTTGCAATATGGGAGCCTGACTGTAATTTTCTCTCCCTAAAATTTCTAATTAATATATATATATATATATATATATATATATATATATATATATATATATATATATATATATATATAAATAGATAGAACACATTCTTCTTTGTGAAGAACTTTGGAATGTAAAATATTCATATTTTATGTTGAGTTAGCGATCAGGTTAGCATGCGAGTGGGGTGTTTTTTTCCACTTTTTTTGCTCCATTGACTTCTATGGGGGAATAGGTTATCGCTAGGGATGGGCGAGTGTGTTAATATCCAAATTTGAATGTTAGAACAAATGTTATTGTAGAAATTCGATTTACATAATAGAATGTTGATAAGAACGAATATCCTTAAAAATTCAATTTTCGAATGTTATTTACAGTTTTCGAATGTCACATTCGAATTCGAATGTTACATTCGAATATCACATTCAAATTTGAATATTACTTTTATAAAACACAATTGTAGACTAGAAACACTAATTAGAATGTCACATTTGAATTCGAATATTACATTTATAAAACACAGTATTAGACTAGAAATACTATTTCGAATTTGAATGTCACATTCGAATCGAATATCACATTTGAATCGAATATCACATTTAAAACACAGTATTAGACTAGAAATACTATTTCGAATTTGAATGTCACATTCGAATCGAATATCACATTTGAATCGAATATCACATTTAAAACAGTATTAGACTAGAAATACTATTTCAAATTTGAATGTGACATTCGAATTCGAATGTAGCATTCTAATTCGAATATTACATTTATTAAACACAGTTGTAGACTAGAAATACTATTTCAAATTTGAATGTCACATTTTACATTTTGAAATTGAATGAATACATAGCTAAACATTCTATTATTCAAACGAATATTTTCGAATTTTATTCAAAAATTCGAAAACGAAAATTCGAAAATAGAATGTTAGAATGTTATATAAACATTCGAAATTCGATTAGAACAAATGAATGTATCAAAATTCGTTTTAAATTTTGAATTTTTAGAAACATTCGCCCATCCCTAGTTATCGCACACGTGATATTCTAAGTTCTGCTTCTTATGCACGCCGGGTTAGCGTGCAAGTGAAAACTGTTTACTTTCAAGTTGTTATATGACCGTTACCCGACGCACGTAATAAGCTTGCTTGTAGCGGGGGCTTTAAATAATGCTCCATTTGTACTCTTAGTGTGTAAGTTAAAAGCACTAATGAACTTTCCAACTCCCAACACTAAAAAGTTTGTGAGAACATTCCTGGGGCTTGCAGGTTATTACAGGAAGTTTATTTTCATGTTTCAAAAATAGCAACTCCCTTAAAGGAACACTCAATCAAAATTAAACTTACATTATTCAGATAGAGCATGCTATTTTAAACAACTTTCCAATTTACTTCCTTTAACTAAATGTGCACAGTCTTTTTATATTTAAACTTTTTGAGTCACCAGCTCCTACTGAGCACGTGCAAGAATAAGTGTGTATGCATTAGTGAATGGCTGATGGCTGTCACATGGTACGTGTATGCATTTGTGAATGGCTGATGGCTGTCACATGGTACAGGGGGAGTGGAAAAAGACATAACTTTTAAAATTGTCAGAAAAAAATCTACTACTCATTTGAAGTTCAGACTAAGTGCTATTGCATTGTCTTGTTATCATGCATTTGTTGATTATGCAAATCTACTGTGTTGACTGGTCCTTTAACTGTACTTACAAAGAAAATAATCCAGAGATGGTTTGCTGGACAGATTTATGTGAACAGGCCTTTCAGGAAGTTAAAAAAGATTTGTATAAATGAAACAAAGAAAAATGCCTCATGGTGCAGAAATCTTGACTCAAAGGCCTCTATTTATCAAGGTCTGTCGGACCTGATCTGACAGTGCAGATCAGGTCTGACAGACATCGCTGAATACGGCGAGCAATACGCTCGCCATATTCAGCATTGCAGACCCTGCAGACTCGCGGCCAATTGGCTGCCAGCAGGGGGGGTGTCAATATGCCCCATAGTGTTCGGAAGGGCAGAACCACCATGCCAAATGAATACTCACATAGATATTTACACTGTGAGGTAGTGCAATCACTGGACTTTTTAGTCTCCAGCAGACTATTTACCAAACTGTCTCCCAGGGTCCTGAAGGGATTATTGCCTCTCTGGGGTATGTTATTCCAATTCCTTCAATAAAATGAAAAGAAGAGAGCACCTAGAAAAATAATTTTAAGCAAAGATTAGTAATTTTTACAAATATATATATATATATATATATATATATATATATATATATAAGTTTGAGAGGAAAGAAAAAAACATGGAACAAAGCAGCTAAGCAAAGATCTACAAGAAATAATAATATAAAGTTACAAGCCAGGAAGGAGCCTTGTATATATTTGAGTGTACTTAATTTATTTTTAAAGGGATACTGAACCCAATTTTTCCATTCATGCTATTCATTCAATTTTAAGCAACTTACTAATTTACTCCTGTTATCAATTTTTCTTCCTTCTCTTGATATCTTTATTTGAAAAAGCAGGATTGTAAGCTTATGAGCCAACCCATCTTTGGTTCTCAACTGGGTACAGCTTGCTGATTGGTGGCTAAATGTAGCCACAAATCAACAAGAGCTATGTATAAACAATTACTGTGTGCAATTGTCACAATAATCCATAACTAAAAGTCATTATAGACTCCAGAATGCAAGGTTAATTAGAGATTTGCTTAAAGGGTAGACATGTGCGGTTCGTTTCGGATTAATTCGGAAATTCGGTAAATTCGGTAAATTCGGAGATTCGGATCGATTCGGATTTCCGAATTAAAATACTTCCGAATCTACCGAATGAATCCGAAATAGCTGCCGTATCTCCGAATAAATCCGAATTAGCTCGTTAAGATTCGGCATTTCCCCATAGGAAACAATGGGAGTTTCGGCTGAAAAAAAACTAACACCGCAGCCCCATTGTTTCCTATGGGGAAACACTAAGTCTGCACCTAACACCCTAACATGTACCCCGAGTCTCTAAACACCCCTAATCTAACACTTATTAACCCCTAATCTGCTGCCTCCGCTATCGCTGACACCTGCATTATTTTATTAACCCCTAATCTGCCGACCGAATATCGCCGCCACCTACATTATAGCTATTAACCCCTAATCTGCTGTCCCTAACACCGCCGACCCCTACATTATAGTTATTAACCCCTAATCTGCCTCCCCCCAACGTCGCCGCAATCTAACTACAAGTATTAACCCCTAATCTGCCGACCGAATATCGCCGCCGCCTACATTATAACTATTAACCCCTAACCTGCTGTCCCTAACACCGCCGACCCCTACATTATAGTTATTAACCCCTAATCTGCCTCCCCCAACGTCGCCGCAATCTAACTACAAGTATTAACCCCTAATCTGCCGACCGAATATCGCCGCCGCCTACATTATAACTATTAACCCCTAACCTGCTGTCCCTAACACCGCCGACCCCTACATTATAGTTATTAACCCCTAATCTGCCTCCGCCAACGTCGCCGCAATCTAACTATAAGTATTAACCCCTAATCTGCCGACCCGATATCGCCGCCGCCGCCTACATTATAGCTATTAACCCCTAACCTGCTGTCCCTAACACCGCCGACCCCTACATTATAGTTATTAACCCCTAATCTGCCTCCCCCCAACGTCGCCGCAATCTAACTACAAGTATTAACCCCTAATCTGCCGACCGCAAATCGCCGCCACTATAATAAATGTATTAACCCCTAAACCGCCGCACTCCCGCCTCGCAAACACTATAATACATTTTATTAACCCCTAATCTGCCCTCCCTAACATCGCCGCCACCTACCTACAATTATTAACCCCTAATCTCCCGCCCCCATCGTCGCCGCTACTATAATAAGGTTATTAACCCCTAAAGCTAAATCTAACCCTAACACTAACACCCCCTAACTTAAATATAATTTAAATAAAACGAAATAAGTTTACTATAGTTAAATAAATGAATCCTATTTAAAACTAAAGACTTACCTGTAAAATAAACCCTAAGATAGCTGCAATATAACTAATAGTTACATTGTAGCTATTTTAGGATTTATATTTATTTTACAGGTAACTTTGTTTTTATTTTAACTAGGTACAATAGTTATTAAATAGTTAATAACTATTTAATAACTACCTAGCTAAAATAAATACAAATTTACCTGTAAAATAAATCCTAACCTAAGTTACACTAACACCTAACACTACACTATCATTAAATTAACTAAATAAATGAATCATATTTAAAACAAAATACTTACCTGTAAAATAAACCCTAATATAGCTACAATATAACTAATAGTTACATTGTAGCTATTTTAGCATTTATATTTATTTTACAGACAACTTTGTATTTATTTTAACTAGGTACAATAGCTATTAAATAGTTATTGACTAATTAATAGCTACCTAGTTAAAATAATTACAAAATTACCTGTAAAATAAATCCTAACCTAAGTTACAATTAAACCTAACACTACACTGTCATTAAATAAATTAACTACAATTATCTACAATTAAATAAACTAAAGTACAAAACCCCCCCACTAAATTACAAAAAAAAACAAACACTAAATTACAAAAAATAAAAAAATATTACAAGAATTTTAAACTAATTACACCTAATCTAAGCCCCCTAATAAAATAACAAAGCCCCCCAAAATAAAAAAAAATGCCCTACCCTATACTAAATTACAAAAGTTAACAGCTCTATTACCTTACCAGCCCTGAACAGGGCCCTTTGCGGGGCATGCCCCAAAGAAAACAGCTCTTTTGCCTGTAAAAAAAAAACACAATCCCCCCCCCACATTACAACCCACCACCCACATACCCCTACTCTAACCCAAACCCCCCTTAAATAAACCTAACACTACCCCCCTGAAGATCTCCCTACCTTGAGTCGTGTTCACCCAGCCGGGCCGAAGTCTTCATCCGATGGGGCAGAAGAGTACATCCAGACCGGCAGAAGTCTTCATCCAAGCGGGGCAAGAAGAGGTCTTCCATCCATCATACAAGTACCAAAATACAAAGAAACACTAAATTACCAAAAATAATAAAATATTACAATAATTTTAAACTAATTACACCTAATCTAAGCCCCCTACTAGCTATTAATATAGCTTCAATATAACTAATAGTTACATTGTAGCTATTTTAGGATTTATATGTATTTTACAGGCAACTTTGTATTTATTTTAACTAGGTACAATAGTTATTAAATAGTTAATAACTATTTAATAACTACCTAGCTAAAATAAATACAAATTTACCTGTAAAATAAATCATAACCTAAGTTACAATTACACCTAACACTACACTATCATTAAATTAACTAAATAAATGAATCCTATATAAAACTAAAGACTTACCTGTAAAATAAACCCTAATATAGCTGCAATATAACTAATAGTTACATTGTAGCTATTTTAGCATTTATATTTATTGTACAGGCAACTTTGTATTCATTTTAACTAGGTTCAATAGCTATTAAATAGATATTGACTATTTAATAGCTACCTAGTTAAAATAATTACAAAATTACCTGTAAAATAAATCCTAACCTAAGTTACAATTAAACCTAACACTACACTATCATTAAATAAATTAACTACAAGTACCTACAATTAAATGCAATTAAAAAAACTAAACTAAAGTACAAACCCCCCCCCCACTAAATTACAAAAAATAAAAAAATATTACAAGAATTTTAAACTAATTACACCTAATCTAAGCCCCCTAATAAAATAACAAAGCCCCCCAAAATAAAAAAAATGCCCTAACCTATACTAAATTACAAAAGTTAACAGCTCTATTACCTTACCAGCCCTGAACAGGGCCCTTTGCGGGGCATGCCCCAAAGAAAACAGCTCTTTTGCCTGTAAAAAAAACACAATCCCTCCCCCCACATTACAACCCACCACCCACATACCCCTACTCTAACCCAAACCCCCCTTAAATAAACCTAACACTACCCCCCTGAAGATCTCCCTACCTTGAGTCGTGTTCACCCAGCCGGGTCGAAGTCTTCATCCGATGGGGCAGAAGAGGACATCCAGACCGGCAGAAGTCTTCATCCAAGCGGGGCAAGAAGAGGTCTTCCATCCATCAGAAAAGTACAAAAAAACAAACAAACACTAAATTAGCAAAAATAATAAAATATAACAATAATTTTAAACTAATTACACCTAATCTAAGCCCCATACTAGCTATTAATATAGCTATAATATAACTAATAGTTACATTGTAGCTATTTTAGGATTTATATTTATTTTACAGGCAACTTTGTATTTATTTTAACTAGGTACAATAGCTATTAAATAGTTAATAACTACCTAGCTAAAATAAATACAAATTTACCTGTAAAATAAACCCTAACCTAAGTTACAATTACACCTAACACTACACTGTCATTAAATTAACTAAATAAATTAATCCTATATAAAACTAAATACTTACCTGTAAAATAAACCCTAATATAGCTACAATATAACTAATAGTTACATTGTAGCTATTTTAGCATTTATATTTATTTTACAGGCAACTTTGTATTTATTTTAACTAGGTACAATAGCTATTAAATAGTTATTGACTAATTAATAGCTACCTAGTTAAAATAATTACAAAATTACCTGTAAAATAAATCCTAACCTAAGTTACTATTAAACCTAACACTACACTATCATTAAATAAATTAACTACAAGTACCTACAATTAAATACAATTAAAAAACTAAACTAAAGTACAACCCCCCCCCCCACTAAATTACAAAAAATAAAAAAATATTACAAGAATTTTAAACTAATTACACCTAATCTAAGCCCCCTAATAAAATAACAAAGCCCCCCAAAATAAAAAAAATGCCCTACCCTATACTAAATTACAAAAGTTAACAGCTCTATTACCTTACCAGCCCTGAACAGGGCCTTTTGCGGGGCATGCCCCAAAGAAAACAGCTCTTTTGCCTGTAAAAAAAAACACAATCCCCCCCCCCCACATTACAACCCACCACCCACATACCCCTACTCTAACCCAAACCCCCCTTAAATAAACCTAACACTACCCCCCTGAAGATCTCTCTACCGTGTCTTCACCCAGCGGGCCGAAGTCTTCATCCGATCGGGCAGAAGAGGACATCCAGACCGGCAGAAGTCTTCATCCAAGCGGGGCAAGAAGAGGTCTTCCATCCATCAGAAGTCTTGATCCAGGCGGCATCTTCTCTGTTCATCCATCCGGAGCGGAGCGGCAGCATCCTGAAGACATCCCACGCAGAGCATCCTCTTCTTTCTTGATCCGACGACTAGGTGACTTTACCTTTAAGTGACGTCATCCAAGATGGCGTCCCTTGAATTCCGATTGGCTGATAGGATTCTATCAGCCAATCGGAATTAAGGTAGGAAAAATCTGATTGGCTGATTTAATCAGCCAATCAGATTCAAGTTCAATCCGATTGGCTGATGGAATCAGCCAATCAGATTGACCTCGCATTCTATTGGCTGTTCCGATCAGCCAATAGAATGCGAGCTCAATCTGATTGGCTGATTGGATCAGCCAATCGGATTGAACTTGAATCTGATTGGCTGATTGAATCAGCCAATCAGATTTTTCCTACCTTAATTCCGATTGGCTGATAGAATCCTATCAGCCAATCGGAATTCAAGGGACGCCATCTTGGATGACGTCACTTAAAGGTACAGTCACCTAGTCGTCGGATCAAGAAAGAAGAGGATGCTCTGCGTGGGATGTCTTCAGGATGCTGCCGCTTCGCTCCGGATGGATGAACAGAGAAGATGCCGCCTGGATCAAGACTTCTGATGGATGGAAGACCTCTTCTTGCCCCGCTTGGATGAAGACTTCTGCCGGTCTGGATGTCCTCTTCTGCCCCATCGGATGAAGACTTCGGCCCGCTGGGTGAAGACACGGTAGAGAGATCTTCAGGGGGGTAGTGTTAGGTTTATTTAAGGGGGGTTTGGGTTAGAGTAGGGGTATGTGGGTGGTGGGTTGTAATGTGGGGGGGGGTATTGTGTTTTTTTTTACAGGCAAAAGAGCTGTTTTCTTTGGGGCATGCCCCCGCAAAAGGCCCTTTTAAGGGCTGGTAAGGTAATAGAGCTGATTACTTTTGTAATTTAGTATAGGGTAGGGCATTTTTTTATTTTGGGGGGCTTTGTTATTTTATTAGGGGGCTTAGATTAGGTGTAATTAGTTTAAAATTCTTGTAATTTTTTTTATTTTTTGTAATTTAGTGTTTGTTTTTTTTGTACTTTAGTTTAGTTTATTTCATTGTATTTAATTGTAGGTTATTGTAGTTAATTTATTTAATGATAGTGTAGTGTTAGGTTTAATAGTAACTTAGGTTAGGATTTATTTTACAGGTAATTTTGTAATTATTTTAACTAGGTAGCTATTAATTAGTCAATAACTATTTAATAGCTATTGTACCTAGTTAAAATAAATACAAAGTTGCCTGTAAAATAAATATAAATGCTAAAATAGCTACAATGTAACTATTAGTTATATTGTAGCTATATTAGGGTTTATTTTACAGGTAAGTATTTAGTTTTATATAGGATTAATTTATTTAGTTAATTTAATGACAGTGTAGTGTTAGGTGTAATTGTAACTTAGGTTATGGTTTATTTTACAGGTAAATTTGTATTTATTTTAGCTAGGTAGTTATTAACTATTTAATAGCTATTGTACCTAGTTAAAATAAATACAAAGTTGCCTGTAAAATAAATATAAATCCTAAAATAGCTACAATGTAACTATTAGTTATATTGTAGCTATATTAATAGCTAGTATGGGGCTTAGATTAGGTGTAATTAGTTTAAAATTATTGCAATATTTTATTATTTTTGCTAATTTAGTGTTTGTTTGTTTGTTTTTTTGTACTTTTCTGATGGATGGAAGACCTCTTCTTGCCCCGCTTGGATGAAGACTTCTGCCAGTCTGGATGTCCTCTTCTGCCCCATCGGATGAAGACTTCGGCCCGGCTGGGTGAACACGACTCAAGGTAGGGAGATCTTCAGGGGGGTAGTGTTAGGTTTATTTAAGGGGGGTTTGGGTTAGAGTAGGGGTATGTGGGTGGTAGGTTGTAATGTGGGGGGGGGGATTGTGTTTTTTTTTACAGGCAAAAGAGCTGTTTTCTTTGGGGCATGCCCCGCAAAAGGCCCTGTTCAGGGCTGGTAAGGTAATAGAGCTGTTAACTTTTGTAATTTAGTATAGGGTAGGGCATTTTTTTTATTTTGGGGGGCTTTGTTATTTTATTAGGGGGCTTAGATTAGGTGTAATTAGTTTAAAATTCTTGTAATATTTTTTTATTTTTTGTAATTTAGTGGGGGGGGGGGGGTTGTACTTTAGTTTAGTTTTTTAATTGTATTTAATTGTAGGTACTTGTAGTTAATTTATTTAATGATAGTGTAGTGTTAGGTTTAATTGTAACTTAGGTTAGGATTTATTTTACAGGTAATTTTGTAATTATTTTAACTAGGTAGCTATTAAACAGTAAATATCTATTTAATAGCTATTGTACCTAGTTAAAATAAATACAAAGTTGCCTGTACAATAAATATAAATGCTAAAATAGCTACAATGTAACTATTAGTTATATTGCAGCTATATTAGGGTTTATTTTACAGGTAAGTCTTTAGTTTTATATAGGATTCATTTATTTAGTTAATTTAATGATAGTGTAGTGTTAGGTGTAATTGTAACTTAGGTTATGATTTATTTTACAGGTAAATTTGTATTTATTTTAGCTAGGTAGTTATTAAATAGTTATTAACTATTTAATAGCTATTGTACCTAGTTAAAATAAATACAAAGTTGCCTGTAAAATAAATATAAATCCTAAAATAGCTACAATGTAACTATTAGTTATATTGAAGCTATATTAATAGCTAGTAGGGGGCTTAGATTAGGTGTAATTAGTTTAAAATTATTGTAATATTTTATTATTTTTTGTAATTTAGTGTTTGTTTGTATTTTGGTACTTGTATGATGGATGGAAGACCTCTTCTTGCCCAGCTTGGATGAAGACTTCTGCCGGTCTGGATGTCCTCTTCTGCCCCATCGGATGAAGACTTCGGCCCGGCTGGGTGAACACGACTCAAGGTAGGGAGATCTTCAGGGGGGTAGTGTTAGGTTTATTTAAGGGGGGTTTGGGTTAGAGTAGGGGTATGTGGGTGGTGGGTTGTAATGTGGGGGGGGGATTGTGTTTTTTTTTTTACAGGCAAAAGAGCTGTTTTCTTTGGGGCATGCCCCGCAAAGGGCCCTGTTCAGGGCTGGTAAGGTAATAGAGCTGTTAACTTTTGTAATTTAGTATAGGGTAGGGCATTTTTTTATTTTGGGGGGCTTTGTTATTTTATTAGGGGGCTTAGATTAGGTGTAATTAGTTTAAAATTCTTGTAATATTTTTTTATTTTTTGTAATTTAGTGTTTTTTTTTTTTGTAATTTAGTGGGGGGGTTTTGTACTTTAGTTTATTTAATTGTAGATAATTGTAGGTAATTGTAGTTAATTTATTTAATGACAGTGTAGTGTTAGGTTTAATTGTAACTTAGGTTAGGATTTATTTTACAGGTAATTTTGTAATTATTTTAACTAGGTAGCTATTAATTAGTCAATAACTATTTAATAGCTTTTGTACCTAGTTAAAATAAATACAAAGTTGCCTGTAAAATAAATATAAATGCTAAAATAGCTACAATGTAACTATTAGTTATATTGCAGCTATATTAGGGTTTATTTTACAGGTAAATATTTTGTTTTAAATATGATTTATTTATTTAGTTAATTTAATGATAGTGTAGTGTTAGGTGTTAGTGTAACTTAGGTTAGGATTTATTTTACAGGTAAATTTGTATTTATTTTAGCTAGGTAGTTATTAAATAGTTAATAACTATTTAATAACTATTGTACCTAGTTAAAATAAATACAAAGTTGCCTGTAAAATAAAAATAAATGCTAAAATAGCTACAATGTAACTATTAGTTATATTGCAGCTATCTTAGGGTTTATTTTACAGGTAAGTCTTTAGTTTTAAATAGGATTCATTTATTTAACTATAGTAAACTTATTTCGTTTTATTTAAATTATATTTAAGTTAGGGGGTGTTAGTGTTAGGGTTAGATTTAGGTTTAGGGGTTAATAACCTTATTATAGTAGCGGCGACGATGGGGGCGGGAGATTAGGGGTTAATAATTGTAGGTAGGTGGCGGCGATGTTAGGGAGGGCAGATTAGGGGTTAATAAAATGTATTATAGTGTTTGCGAGGCGGGAGTGCGGCGGTTTAGGGGTTAATACATTTATTATAGTGGCGGCGATTTGCGGTCGGCAGATTAGGGGTTAATACTTGTAGTTAGATTGCGGCGACGTTGGGGGGAGGCAGATTAGGGGTTAATAACTATAATGTAGGGGTCGGCGGTGTTAGGGACAGCAGGTTAGGGGTTAATAGCTATAATGTAGGCGGCGGCGATATTCGGTCGGCAGATTAGGGGTTAATACTTGTAGTTAGATTGCGGCAACGTTGGGGGAGGCAGATTAGGGGTTAATAACTATAATGTAGGGGTCGGCGGTGTTAGGGACAGCAGATTAGGGGTTAATAGCTATAATGTAGGCGGCGGCGATATCGGGTCGGCAGATTAGGGGTTAATACTTGTAGTTAGATTGCGGCGACGTTGGGGGAGGCAGATTAGGGGTTAATAACTATAATGTAGGGGTCGGCGGTGTTAGGGACAGCAGATTAGGGGTTAATAGCTATAATGTAGGCGGCGGCGATATCCGATCGGCAGATTAGGGGTTAAATAATGTTATTATAGGGTTTGCGATGTGGGGGGGCCTCGGTTTAGTGGTTCATAGGTAGTTTATGGGTGTTAGTGACTTAGTGTACTAAATGGGTGTTAGTGTACTAAAAACATACCGAATTTCGGAACGGAATAGAACCGAATTCAGCCGAATCCGAATAAATCCGAAACGAATTTATTCGGATCCGAATAAATCCGAAACGAATTTATTCAAATTTTGCCGAATCAGATTCGATCCGAAACGAAATTCTAAAAGTCCGAATCGATCCGAACCGAAAACGAACCGAATTTTTTAGCGGTGCACATGTCTATTAAAGGGATAGTAATTGGCTTGAAACTTTACGGCTAGATTTAGAGTTCTGCGGCCAAAGGGGTGGGTTAGCTACGCATGCTTTTTTTCCCCTGCACCTTTTAAATACCACTGGTATTTAGAGTTCACAGAATGGCTGCGTTAGGCTCCAAAAAAGGAGCGTAGAGCATAATTTAACGCCACTGCAACTCTCGATACCAGCGGTGCTTACGGACGCGGCCAGCTTCAAAAACGTGCTCGTGCACGATTCCCCCATAGAAAACAATGGGGCTGTTTGAGCTGAAAAAAACCCTAACACCTGCAAAAAAGCCGCGTTCAGCTCCTAACGCAGCCCCATTGTTTGCTATGCGGAAACACTTCCTAAGTCTGCACCTAACACCCTAACATGTACCCCGAGTCTAAACACCCCTAACCTTACACTTATTAACCCCTAATCTGCCACCCCCGCTATCGCTGACCCCTGCATATTATTATTAACCCCTAATCTGCCGCTCCGTACACCACGGCAAGCTACATTATAGCTATGTACCCCTAATCTGCTGCCCCTAACACCGCCAACCCCTATATTATATTTATTAACCCCTCATCTGCCCCCCTCAACGTCGCCTCCACCTGCCTACACTTATTAACCCCTAATCTGCCGAGCGGACCGCACCGCTACTATAATAAAGTTATTAACCCCTAATCCGCCTCACTCCCGCCTCAATAACCCTATAATAAATAGTATTAACCCCTAATCTGCCCTCTCTAACATCGCCGACACCTAACTTCAAGTATTAACCCCTAATCTGCCGATCGGAGCTCACCGCTACTCTAATAAATTTTTTAACCCCTAAAGCTAATTCTAACCCTAACCCTAACATCCCCCTAAGTTAAAATTAAATTTTATTCTAACGAAATAAATGAACTCTTATTAAATAAATTATTCCTATTTAAATCTAAATACTTACCTGTAAAATAAACCCTAATATAGCTACAATATAAATTATAATTATATTGTAGCTATTTTAGGATTAATATTTATTTTACAGGCAACTTTGTATTTATTTTAACCAGGTACAATAGCTATTAAATAGTTAAGAACTATTTAATAGTTACCTAGTTAAAATAATTACAAAATTACCTGTAAAATAAATCCTAACCTAAGTTACAATTAAACCTAACACTACACTATCAATAAATTAATTAAATAAAATACCTACAATTATCTACAATTAAACCTAACACTACACTATCAATAAATTAATTAAATACAATACCTACAAATAACTACAATTAAATAAACTAACTAAAGTACAAAAAATAAAAAAGAACTAAGTTACAAAAAGTAATAAAATATTTACAAACATTAGAAAAATATTACAACAATTTTAAACTAATTACACCTACTCTAAGCCCCCTAATAAAATAACAAAGCCCCCAAAATAAAAAATGCCCTACCCTATTCTAAATTAAAAAAGTTCAAAGCTCTTTTACCTTACCAGCCTTTAAAAGGACCTTTTGTGGGGTATGCCCCAAAGAATTCAGCTCTTTTGCCCTGTAAAAAAAAACATACAATACCCCCCCCAACATTAAAACCCACCACCCACATACCCCTAATCTAACCCAAACCCCCCTTAAATAAACCTAACACTAAGCCCCTGAAGATCTTCCTACCTTATCTTCACCTCGCCGGGTATCACACCGATCCGTCCTGGCTCCGAAATCTTCATCCAAGCCCAAGCGGGGGCTGGCGATCCATAATCCAGCGGCTGAAGAGGTCCAGAAGAGGCTCCAAAGTCTTCATCCTATCCGGGAAGAAGAGGCGATCCGGACAGACAACCATCTTGATCCAAGCGGCATCTTCTATCTTCATCCGATGAGTAACGGCTCCATCGTGAAGACCTCCAGCGCGGATCAATCTTCTTCCGACGTCCAACTGAAGAATGAAGGTTCCTTTAAGGGACGTCATCCAAGATGGCGTCCCTCGAATTCCGATTGGCTGATAGTATTCTATCAGCCAATCGGAATTAAGGTAGGAAAGGTAGGACGTCGGAAGAAGAAGATTGATCCGCGCTGGAGGTCTTCAGGATGGAGCCGTTCATCGGATGAAGATAGAAGATGCCGCTTGGATCAAGATGGTTGCCGATCTGGATCGCCTCTTCAGCCGCCGGATTATGGATTGCCAGCCCCCGCTTGGGCTTGGATGAAGATTTCGGAGCCAGGACGGATCGGTGTGATACCCGGCGAGGTGAAGATAAGGTAGGAAGATCTTCAGGGGCTTAGTGTTAGGTTTATTTAAGGGGGGTTTGGGTTAGGGGTATGTGGGTGGTGGGTTTTAATGTTGGGGGGGGTATTGTATGTATTTTTTTTACAGGCAAAAGAGCTGAATTCTTTGGGGCATGCCCCACAAAAGGTCCTTTTAAGGGCTGGTAAGGTAAAAGAGCTTTGAACTTTTGTAATTTAGAATAGGGTAGGGCCTTTTTTTATTTTGGGGGTCTTTGTTATTTTATTAGGGGGCTTAGAGTAGGTGTAATTAGTTTAAAATTGTTGTAATATTTTTCTTATGTTTGTAAATATTTTTTTATTTTTTGTAACTTAGTTCTTTTTTATTTTTTGTACTTTAGCTAGTTTATTTAAATGTATTTATTTGTAGGTATTGTATTTAATTAATTTATTGATAGTGTAGTGTTAGGTTTAATTGTAGGTAATTGGAGGTATTTTATTTAATTAATTTATTGATAGTGTAGTGTTAGGTTTAATTGTAACTTAGGTTAGGATTTATTTTACAGGTAATTTTGTAATTATTTTAACTAGGTAACTATTAAATAGTTATTAACTATTTAATAGCTATTGTACCTGATTAAAATAATTACAAAGTTACCTGTAAAATAAATATAAATCCTAAAATAGCTACAATATAATTATAATTTATATTGTAGCTATATTAGGGTTTATTTTACAGGTAAGTATTTAGCTTTAAATAGGAATAATTTATTTAATAATAGTTAATTTATTTCGTTAGATTTAAATTATATTTAACTTAGGGGGGTGTTAGGGTTAGGGTTAGAATTAGCTTTAGGGGTTAAAAAATTTATTAGAATAGCGGTGAGCTCCGGTCGGAAGATTAGGGGTTAATGCTTGAAGTTAGGTGTCGGCGATGTTAGGGAGGGCAGATTAGGGGTTAATACTATTTATTATAGGGTTATTGAGGCGGGAGTGAGGCGGATTAGGGGTTAATAACTTTATAATAATAGCGGCGCGGTCCGGTCGGCAGATTAGGGGTTAATAAGTGTAGGCAGGTGGAGGCGACATTGAGGGTGGCAGATTAGGGGTTAATAAATATAATATAGGGGTCGGCGGTGTTAGGGGCAGCAGATTAGGGGTACATAAGTATAACGTACCTTGCGGCGGCGTGCAGACGGCAGATTAGGGGTTAAAAAATTTTAATAGAGTGGCGGCGATGTGGGGGGACCTCAGTTTAGGGGTGCATAGGTAGTTTATGGGTGTTAGTGTACTTTAGAGCACAGTAGTTAAGAGCTTTATAAACCGGCGTTAGCCCAGAAAGCTCTTAACTACTGACTTTTTTCTGCGGCTGGAGTTTTGTTGTTAGATTTCTAACGCTCACTTCAGCCACGACTCTAAATACCGGCGTTAGAAAGATCCCATTGAAAAGATAGGATACGCAATTGACGTAGGGGGATCTGCGGTATGGAAAAGTTGTGGCTGGAAAGTGAGCGTTAGACCCTTTCCTGACTGACTCCAAATACCAGAGGGCGGTAAATAGTGATGTCGCGAACCTAAAATTTTCGGTTCGCGAACGGCGGACTCGAACTTCCGGTATTGTTCACGAACCCGCGAACCGCGCGAACCGCCATTGACTTCAATAGGCAGGAGAAGTTTAAAACCTACAAGGACTCTTTCTGGCCACAATAGTGATGGAAAAGTTGTTTCAAGGGTACTAACAACTGGAATGTGGCATGCTGGAGGGGGATCCATAGCAAAACTCCCATGGAAAATTACATAGTTTATGCAGAGTCTGCTTTTAACCCATAAAGGGCCTAAATCAACTAACATTTCCAAATTGTTTGCAATAACGTGCTTTAAAACATCAGTTATCAAATTGACACATTAAGAGAACATTTTTTTATAGTATACTGCTCCTTTAACAATATTTAACTCAAGATACATAGATCTTATAATGTACAGGGTAACCAGATCTCCTAGTTTTAGTGTCCTTAGAAATATTTAGTGTCCTTTTTTATATTGAAATTAAGGTGAAGAAGATATGAGTGGTGGCTGCCTGGCACAGACCAATTAACCAAAAGACTGAAAAAAAATGAGGTATATTAATGCCGAGTGAGCCTGACAGACACAGGCCTGATAGAAAATGTAATTAGATTACACTAGAAAAATGATTTAAATAAAAAATTTTAAATTTAAAATAATGTTTTAGTTGAAATAATTTTTATTGTGAGACATACATAGAAAAAATTAGAAGTCATCGTACATTACATATGAAACATCACAAGGAGAAACATTCTCCCTCCCTGACCTCGCATGGGACTAGTCCCCTACTTGTCCTTTAGAGCTGCATAGCCAGGTTGTCCAGAGGGGGGACTTCTCTAATAGTGTCTATATCAGTTCCTAAAGTAGTCCCAAAGAATCTGTAATTTAGTATGTCCCAACAATTAAACAGAGGTTTTCTGAGGAAGAGGTGGAGACAGTGGTCGCAAAAAAAAAAAATTCCCCTAATTCTCCATTGAGAGTCCCTCTCTTCCTCTTAGTATTCTCATCTATCTTCAGAACCTCTCTTTTTCCTCACCAAAAAGGCACAACAATAAACTACAAACAATTTAACACAAGAAACAATCAAAACCAAAATCAGAAAAAATAAAAATAAATATTAAAAAGAAAATTAACTTGCCTGCTTCTCCTAAGCTTCACTCTGTAGATCCACGGAAGGAGCCCCCAACCTTTTCAACGACCACCAGTCTTTGCTGTTAGTCAATGTCTCATGTCTCTGTGTCCTCTGTTTATGACTGTCAACCTCTTGTGGTATCTGGGTTTCCTATGTTTCTACCTAAGGTCCCTCAGATTCCCTTTAGTATCCAATAGTTCCATATTTTTAAAAATCTTTCATGAGTAGCTTGTATAAAGGATACAGATTCAGATAATGTGTAGGTAGCTTTAATCTTTTCTAATACCTCCTCCCATGAGGGTGCTCCTGTCTTCCAGTATTTAACCACACATATCCTGGTAGCTGTGCACAGAGTGCGGATAAAAGTATTTATGGCTGAATTAAAAGGAGGTATGTGTTCATTGAGTAGTGCTTGAGATGCAGTCAGTGTGATATTTTCAGATAAAACCTCACTCAATAGGTTAGATAAGTTAGTCCATATCTGTTCTATTTGTGGACATTCCCACCACATGTGGATATATGTTCCTGTCTCCATACACCCCCTGTAACAGTTTTTACTACCATTTGGGATATAGTGCGATGTGACTAGTGGTGTAAGATACCATCTAAAGGTGGATTTAATACAGTTTTCTTTAAAATCTGCGCTTATTAATCCTTTCCCTGCTACCTGTAATATTGCTTCCCATTCTTCTTTCATTTGTGTCTTATTAATATCCCGTTCCCATGACTCCATTACTGTAGTTTTAGAGGTATACTTGGCCTTCTGTATCGCTATATATATGTGAGAAATTAGTTTTTTATTTCTGGTGATGGAGCTAGAATAAGCCTCCAGCAGTGTCAGACTTTTCCTATTGTTTCGGGGTAAAGCTTTTGTAATGGCTGATGCTATTTGGAGGTATAAAAACCAATGTAACTTTTCGGGTGTTAACTTCTCCTGTATTTGTAAATATGTAGCCATCTTACCTTTATGAAGAAAATCAGCTACCCTGTATAGCCCCTTATTCTCCCATTTTCCCACTTGTGAATGAAATTCTGAGCTTATAATAGTCCTGACTGGTCTCATCAGTGAGTCTGTTGGTTATAGTTGAAGAGATGTCGTTAATGAATTCCATAAAGACATCATCTCTTCTGTAAGTCTTGAAGTCTGTTTATATCTAGATGGCTGCCCCACATGTTCCCAGAGAATATCATCTGGGTGTTTACGTCCTGATAATAGGGTTTCCACCTGTACCCACCTCAGATCATTTTTTTTTTACCAAATAGAGTCGTCTGCGCTAATCTCGCCGCTTGGTAGTAGTTCAGTAGGTTTGGGACCCCCACCCCTCCAAGTTGTCTATGTAGTAGTAATATACGTGAGGGGATTCTAGCTTTTTTACTGCCCCTTAGAAAGCCCACCAAATCAGTCTGTAACTTTTTGAGTTCCAGTAAGGGGATCTTGATCAGGAGGGCCCTAAAAAGATATAGTACTCTTGGTAAGATGTTCATTTTTATAGCCGATAGACGACCATACCAAGAAAACCCGCCCGACCTCCAGGAGTTGATGTCTTTCCTAATTGATTTGAATAGAGGGGTGTAGTTCAGTTTATATAGTTCTGTACTATCACCTGAGATTCTGACTCCCAAGTATTTAATCGCTTCTTTAGCCCAAGTAAATGTGAAATTCATTTCAATAACCTTTTTAGTATGACTAGGGAGGGCTATAGGTAGTGCTTCACATTTTTCTAAATTGATCTTGTATCCTGAAATAGTCGCATAATTTTGTAGTATTTGATACAAATGTGGGAGGGATGTCGTCGGTCTAGTTAACGTCAGAAGGACATCGTCCGCAAACAAAGAGATTTTAAAGTTATTCCCCCCTATTTTTACTCCGTGAACTTCCGGTGTCAATCGAATCTTAGCTGCAAGGGGCTCTATGCATAGCGCAAATAGTAACGGTGAAAGGGGGCAGCCCTGTCTTGTCCCATTCCTAATATCTATGAGCTTTGATTGATATCCAGCCGCTCTAATATGTGCAGTGGGTTGGGAATAAATGCCCATAATTGCCTTCACAAAGGGTCCTTCGAAACCCAACTTTGCTAGGACTGCCATCATATACCCCCAGTCTATTCTGTCGAACGCCTTCTCCGCATCCAAAGATAGGACCAGAGAAGGCGTTCTTGTCTTATTAAGGTAGTCAACCAGGGTGATCATGCGTCTGGTGTTATCTGGCGCTTTTCTATCTGAAACAAAACCCACCTGATCCGGATGGACCAGGTCAGGAAGGAATCGCTTGAGTCTGTTTGCTAGGATTTTGGTAAAGATCTTAATGTCCTGATTGATTAAAGAAATTGGTCTATAGCTTTGACACAGTTTCGTGTTCCTTCCTGGTTTCGGGATCACCACTATCTTGGCCTGAAGTATTTCTTTTGGGACTTCTTTACCTTGCATAATATCATTACAAAATTTTTCTACATGAGGTACTAGTGCGGATTTAAAGAATTGATAGTACTCTCCCGGGAATCCATCCGGCCCTGCGGCCTTACCTGGTTTAAGTTCCTTAATTGCCATGAGTACCTCCCTGGTTGACACTCCTTTGTTTAATTCGTCATTAGTTTGTTTATCTATGGGTGTGAGGTTAGCGTCCTCTAAAAATTGTCGTCGTAATTGTCTTGTGTGGTCGTCCTGGTTAGTTTTCTTACCGTCATAGAGATGTGCATAATATTGGCCGAAGTTATCTGCTATCTCTTGGGGATTTGAGGTACAAGTTCCATCAGATTTCTGTAGATATGGGATCGTAAAAGATTTAATCTTTTCCCTAAGTTTGTGTGCTAAATACTTATCAGGTTTATTGGAGTACAAGAAGTATTGCGATTTTAACTTATGGGCTGCTCTAAGAGATGCTTTATTCAGAATTGTCGCTAGCTCTGTCCTTTTAGATACCAGGTCTTGAAAAGTTGCTGCTGCTAGGTTTTGTTGGTGTAATTTAGTCAGGGTGTCTATTTGTGCTTGTAAAGAGTCGATTTGGGATCTAATAGTTCTGTTCAAAATGGCCTTTTCTTTAATGAGCAATCCCCTAATGAAGGGCTTGTGCGCTGCCCATGCGTTAATCGGGTTATAAGTGGTTCCTGCATTCAGTTCCCAGTACTCTGCTAATGCACGAGATATGGAGTTATGTATATTTGGATTTTGTAAGATAGAAGGGTCGTAGATCCAAGAGCGAGAAGCGCTGGTTTGGAATGTTTCTTTGATGTCCACCTGAACTATGGAGTGGTCTGACCATGCACATGCATGAATGGTGGAGGCCCGTAGGTCTGGAATCCAGATTTGGCTCAGATAAACATAATCTAGTTTAGAGTAGATTTTATGTGCGTGAGAATAGTATGTGTAATCCGTGGTTTTACCATATAATGTGTCCCAAGAGTCTATTGTGTTGTGTGATAGGAAAACCTCTTTAATCTTTTTGACCAGAGAATTGTGTCTCAACTGTTTCTGAGTAAATTTGTTCCCTTTTGTGTCTAAATGTGCATACATGGATATATTAAAATCCCCTCCAATCAAAATCCGAGCCTGAGACCACTGGGTGAGCAGATATGAAATGTGGGAAAAGAAAGAAATCTGTGTCTCATTAGGTGCATAAATATTGCACAAAACTATCTGTTTATCACGGAGTCTCCCCCTGATTATCAAAAACCTCCCCTCTGGATCTCTGATTGTTTCTTCCACCACCAAACCCAATGAATTATGCAATAAAATTGACACTCCCCTCTTCTTTTTATTTGTTGTAGAGTGATAATGTTGGGCGAAATTCCTCGACCAATACTTTGGGACAATTTCTTTGGTGAAGTGTGTTTCTTGTAAATATATTACATTAGCCTTTAGTCTAGCATATTGGCTCATTGCTGTTCTACGCTTCAAGTCTGAGTTTAATCCTCTCACATTATGGGTAATAAGTCTAATGTCACCTGTCATTACTCACATTTTTCGGTCTGGGGCTCCCCCCCGCGGATCCACCTTTTGTTTATCTATAGCAGTCTTCCATAGCCAGTACAGATATGAGCTTCTTTTCCTAGTCATGTCAAAGGAGCAGGCAAAACAAAATGTTAACACATAAACCATAACAAAAACATCAACATTGTCAATAAGAAAAAACATATTACTCTTACAATTAAGAGCTAAATAAAGAACAAAGAAAAAAAGGGCAATTCCCTCCCCTTTCCCCCCCCTTACATTCAAAAAACATTCTGTAAGTATTTGTTACCTTCACTGCTTGTGAGCCTAATGTAAGCTAAACAAAATTTAAGGTTTTTAGACTTAAATAATCTGGTAGTTAGATAGGTCCTAAAATAATGTTTTAAACGGATATTAACACTGGTGGCTGGCACAGAGCAATGAACCAGAGTATATGCTGTGTGACACAGGCCTGATAGAAAATGAAAAAAAATTACACTAGCAAAATAATTAAAATTTATGGTTAGTTAAATTTAAACTAATGTTGTTAGGGAGATATCAGTTTTGGCAGTAATCACAGCATATGCTGTGAGCCTTAAACACACAGGCTGAAAGCCAGGCAAATGCTAATAAAAAAAATACGAAAAAAAAAAATGGCACGAAATATAGCCCTAAAAAGGGCTTTTTGGGGTGCTGTCCTTGCAGCAGAGATGAGTGGAGTCCTTCTGGACTGTAGTGGACACTAAATACACTAGCCTAGCTATGTTTTTCCTATTAATGTCAGGAGCAAAAACACAACACTTCCTCTCATTAAGAAAGCAAGAGTCTAAAATGGCGGATTCCGAGTAGCTGGGAGGGTCTGTGAGGGAGTGTCTGATGTTGATTGGCTCTAATGTGTCAGACGGCTGTGACATACAGGGTCAAAGTTTCCTCAATGATGACACATAGGGGCGAATCGAACATCGCCATGTGTTCGCCCGCAAACGCGAACGAACAGTTCGGGACATCACTAGCGGTAAAAACCAGCGTTAGGAGCCTCAAACGCTGGTTTTGACGGCTACCGCCCAACTCTAAATCTAGCAGTTAGAATCTTAAGATTTAGAGTCCAATTTTAAAAAGATCTCTGGGCTGGTGAGATTCGATAAGAATGCCCGCTAGCCCTTCTATTACCCTGGTGAAATTATAAAAGCCACTTTTTAACCCTTTTTACCTTAAAACAGGGTGTCTTTCTAATGGGCTTTTACTGCATTTTCATATGGGGAAGAGATGCATACATCACAAAAATGCACTCTTAAATTTGTAATTTAAAAATCATACAAAATGAATAATTGTACCATTCACACAAAAATATGCGTTAAAAGTTTGTAACGTTAAGGTACATCAAAAATCGTAACAAAAATTGTTCAGCAAAAACCTTATTTTATACAAAATGTAAAAATTTGTATTTAAATTACACAGGAAAAAATGTTTATTAAATATTCACAGTGTAAATTGTAATTTAAGTACACTGGATGTGCAAAATAAACCCCAAACAAACAAAAATGTCATACTTAAAAGTACAAAATGCAAAGCGTAATTGTTTTTAATGATATGGGTTGAACATGGGCATATATGAAACTCTATAAAATTTTGCACTTGAGATCTCACTGTTTTATCTTGCCAGTTAAAAGATGGTGAGTTTTACACCAAAATACTTAAAACGCTAATTAAAGGAAACCCTCTGCATACGAAAATCACAGCAAATTTAAGGTTCAGTGCACTGAAAACAGCATAATTTATTTTGTATTAGGCATAATATTCAAGTATAAAAACACCCTGGTTTCTCTCTCTGTACTTCGCCCTCCATTGCAAAATTTGGGTTTAGTATCCCTTTAAGTGGTACTCCTATATATTGGGGTTCCTTGCTTCCGGGATTTCAGTGTGTGTTGGCGACTGAATGAAGAGAAGGGCTCCCCAAAGACAGTTGAAAAACAGAAGATTATCGAGCAGAGGCGGTGAAAGAAGCCGTGGAAATCCACCTCCACCATCGCGAAAATGGGCCCCCAGCCCCTGGAGCCTGGATGAAGAGGGCCCAACATCGAATCAAGAGTAGCCGGAATCCCCATCTACTGTGAGTAACACTTTTTGGGTTAGATAGGGTTTTTTTTTTTTTTTTTTTTTTTTAAGAATAGGGTTTGCTATTTTTAATTTTGTTCTATAGACTAGGCTTTTTAAAGTTATATTTTGTTATTTTGGTAGTTGGGGTTTTCTTTTAATGTAGATGGGGTTTTGTAATTTTTTTTACAAAAGAGCTAAAAATGCCCTTTTAAGGGCTATTGTAATTTAAGGGCTATTGTAATTTATTAATGATTTTTTTATTTCGGATACGGTAACTTAGTTTTTTGTTGTTGTTTTTTTTTTGATAACTTAGTGGGGTTAGTTTAGAGGGGGGTTAGTTTAGAGGGGTTAGTTTAGAGAGGGGTTAGTTTAGAGAGGGGGTTGGGTGTTAGTGTTTTTCTAGTTTGCGTTGGGAGTTGGCAGTTTAGACCTTAATCTCCTAACCACCCCCCATACCTGTTACTAGGTGATTATTGCTAGTTAGTATTTTGTAGGCCATAATCTCCTAACCACCTCCCATACCTGTATGGTGGTTGATTAGGTGATTATTGTTAGTTAGTATTTTGTAGGCCTTAATCTCCTAACAGGTATGGGGGTTGATTGGGTGATTATTGATGGTTATCATTTATTAGGATTTAATCAACTAACCACCCCCATACCTGTATGGGGGTTGATAAGGTGATTAGGTTAGGGACGCTTAGGGGTTAATACTTCATTTAACTACAATTTTGATAAACTATGCATTCTTATGTCTGATGCATAGTCTTTTAAAGGAGCAGTTAACTCAAAAATTTTTATTGTTTAAAAAGGTAGACTACCTATTCCTCAGTTTTGCATAGCCAACATGGTTATATAAATACATTTTTTACTTCTGTGATTACCTTGTGTCTAAGCTCTTCTGACAGCCCCCTGATCACCTAACTTTTTATTTATTATCTATTGACTTGCATTTTATCCAATTAGTGCAGTGTATGCCACAACCCACGGGTGTGAGCACAATGTTATCTGTATGGCTCACATGAACTAGCACTCCCCTGTTGTGAACAGCTAATAAAAAATCATGTGATAAGAGCCTGTCTTTAGTGACTTTGAATCAGAAAGAAATTTAGAGGTTTAAAGGTTATAAAGTATTTTAATATAACAATGTTGGTTGTGCAAAGCTGGGGAATGGGTAGTAATGATGTTATCTATCTTTTTAGTTGAAATAAATCTATCTATCTTTTTAAACAATAACAAATTTGGTGTTGACTTGACTGTCCCATTAATTATTGTATATAAATTAATATGTATTTATTTTTTCTTGTTTTTCTTATTATATATATATATATATATATATATATATATATATATATATATATATATATGAGCAAAGAAAGAATTGTTCATTTCACAGCGCTAATCTCACCAAATATCGTGTACTATTACGGTACACCTAATGTAACAAATTTAATTGCATTAATGTATTCAAACAATGATTCCGTAAACAGTGTACATCGCTATAATGTATATATACACTAGGAGAATGATCCGTCTAATTAAATATTAGCTGTTAATGTTATGTGGATAATAGAAAGAGAAAATCTATAGTTCACAAATATGTTGATCGAGTCTATAACATGCAGGATTAGTTCTATCTTCAGAAAGTAAGCGATCAACCTTGCAAGCATGAAATTACAGCAATCCCCAGAATGGTTTCACAGGCTACTCACAATAGGTGACCTCAATCAAATGAGGTAAGTAACGGGCGTTGTTAATGTGTCCGGTCCCAGCACTGATTCTCAAGTAGCGGGCTTAGGGTCCTGAGCGTTGTCCCTTGAAGATTCTCTGTTTGTCCGGTACTCCAATGTTGTTGTCCGCAACCGGTCTGGATGTCTTTAATAACTCCAACGTGTTATGTAAAGGGAACAAACACGGCACATAGCATAATACTGTTTTAAAAATAGTACGAATTTATTTGCAGCACAAAAATGGTACTCACAAACGGGACCTCAGTTTATATGAGGTATCAATACAGCATCACAATAAAAAGGACAGTCGTCCCACACTATGATAAAAGATTCCACTTCGATCGTAAGTGTTAAGCATAAAAAATCTATAAGGATGAGCAGCCAGATTCAACACTCAGCCTTACGCGTTTCAAAGTTTAAAACTTCTTCCTCAGAGGCATTGTTGAATCTGGTCTGTTGTAGCCATTTTAAAAACTCCCGCTTAGTGGGGAGGGTGGGTGTGTGAACCGGCTGCTCATTCATTGGTCCATTATGTTACACCCCTGTTATCATCCGGGGTA
>NW_026511022.1:0-40000 GCF_027579735.1 Bombina bombina | reverse complement strand
TTTCACTGCAGATCACGCCCTACTGTACAAGTGACCATGTCCATTTGTTGGAGCTTTCCCGCCTACAAGCTCTCTCAGCTACACACACACACTGTAGTTAAAAAAGAAAAAAACTATTTCGGTTTCGTTTCGGTTTTCGGCCAGGATCATCCTGAATTTTCGGTATCGGTTTCGGACCAGAATTTTCATTTCGGTGCATCCCTAGTTCTAACTGTCACCAGAGTTTTTAGAAGTTAGAAGCATGAATTCATTTTCTTTCTTTTCATCTTGATATTTCTTATTTCTATCCATGTTTTAGAGTCTTGAACATTTTTAGACATTAAATCACTTTTACTTTTATATTGTGTTTTGGACTAATATTATATGTCCTATCACAAATTCAATGCAAATGTGTTTTTAATTAAAGGGATAGCAAGCTTCTCATACGGAAAAATCAAACATTCAAGTTTAAACTATATTTCAACTAGAGTCTTATTATAACCCTCCAAACTAAACATATGCATGTAAGAGATGGATTTAATATTTCTTCCGTCTATGTTCTAGTCTGTGTCTATCGTTTGTTGAAAGATCGAACTTATCAACATTCAAATATCTATAAAAAGCTAGAAAATTCTACTCTCTCATTTAAACCAACAGTACTAAGAGTGTTTAGTCTATAGATCCATCTTAATTCATGTTGTAAGATGATCTTATCAAGAGTACCTCCTCGCCTATTGATTTTTAACTGTTCAATGCCCATCATATGTAATTTACCATAGTCCAAATTATGACAGGATTGAAAATGTCTAGCTACGGGCCTGTCTTTATCATTATTTTTAATGTCATCTCTATGCTAACGTATCCTGTTCTTGTTGTTTTGCCAACATAGAACTTTGGGCACGGACAATTTAGTAAGTAGATCCCTTTAATTAAAAACACATTTGCATTGAATTTGTGATAGGATATATAATATTAGTCCAAAACACAATATAAAAATAATAGTGATTTAATGTCTAAAAATGTTCAAGACTCTAAAACATAGATGTGGATAGAAATAAGAAATATCAAGATGAAAAGAAAATGAATTCATGCTTCTAATTTCTAAAAACTCTGGTGACAGTTAGAACCCTATCTACCTTTAATTTAGGAAGTGTAATAAATTGATACATTTTTATTAAATGTTATAGTATCATTTATCAAATGAGTTAGTTTCCTAGGCAATAAATAATTTTGTGTATATATATATATATATATATATATATATATATCGATCGGATACTGCAGTTTTAGAATTGGTGAAACAAGTAATGAGCAATCAGTTCCAGTCATCATACACATTGCACGATATATTTCAAAGCAGTTTAGCTTTGAGCAACAGTTAAACACTCTGTTGATTAGAAGCGTGACTCTGAATAATTAACTGAATAAAGGAGTAAGCTAAGCCTCTAGTGCAAACATCTGATGAGGCCCCGGTATTATTCTTCAGTGGGAGGGGCGAAACACGTCACGAGGAGTCACTGTTGACGTCACAGCCACGAGTTGACAAACTAAACTACAACGCTGCTAAAATTGTTTGAGCTCTCCCGACGAACCGCATACAATGGAGCAAGTGAAGATGCCAACCCACTGGTAACTATAAACATTGCAAAGCACATGGAAAGTATCTATGGGAGCGGTTGTCTTGCCGAGTGATGTGTTTGCATAAGGAAAACAAAGGTGAGGTTTGGCTTTTATAGACTTGCCGGTCGGTAGAGAGTAAGCAATCAAATGAAACAGACAGTTGATACATTCTGTGTTCGTTTGATACATTGTACACTTTAAATGCCAAGTGGATATAAAGAGGAAATCACCCAAGTTGTTACAGATGAAAAATGAAACAAACTTAACACGTACACAGTTAAATGAAGTACCCATAAACTGTATTAAAAGCTTTACATGTCAGAAGCCAGAGCGTGTTGTTTAACACTTGAGTGCCTGGCTGGTTGAACCAACGCTTCAGTTTTTCTGAAATTACAAATGGGAGTCATTATATATTGAATACCAGTGCGTGTTTTACACACTTAAGTGCCTGGGAACTGTTCTGAATTTCAACTCATTGTTCATGTGTTGGGGCCCCACATAGGTTCACTTACTTTCTTTTGGCAGCAATGTGTACCATTTGATACATGTATAGAGCATGTGTTTAATCTGCTGGAATCAGTAGTTTTTAGTAGCATACTGCAGTATCTTGCTCAAATGTTAGGTATTTTTCAGCAACAGTAACTAGTGTTTGACACTCAGGGTTTTTATATTGTGTGTGTATGTTGTGGTTGGAATTTGGGTGGAGTATAGATGGCCCAGATTCATAATAGATCTTTTTGTATAACTTTACAGTAATAAAGCATTTGATCCCTGTGCAGCCTTGGTCCTTCTTTGGTTGAATATAAATTTATTCAATTCTTCACTTTATAATACTGTTCATATTATTCGTTTGGGACTGCTAGCACTTAGGATTTCTAGCAACTGATCAATCGTGCAGCACCGCATTTTTATTATTGTTGTGTGTATATATATATATATATATATATATACACACATATACATAAGCATACATATATATATATACACATACATACACAAATATATATATATATATCTCAATTCAAGCAAGAAACAAAGTGGGAAGCATTTGCTAGTTATAGGAGCTACAATGGGTAAGAATGTGTCGTAAACTTTCACCCTCGGATTACCAATTTGGCTAGTAGTGCAGATCCTTGTACATAATAAATCGAAAATGACTTCAGAGAGAAGGAAACAAGAAGATACTTGTTTCATAAAAGAGAGGGATTACAGCACTCTTTTGCAACGAGAAAACACACCTCCATAGTTAAAGTAAACATAGTAACATTTTATTAGCATAGCAATTGAATTTAGACACTGCATCTCCCACAAAGAAGGATGTACAACAAAACAGTATCATATTGCGTGGGCCAAGTTAATGTAAATATACAAATTGCTTGCTAAGATAGCAAGGTTAATATATAGACAAAAATAACAATAAACCTGACCGGTCAGGGTGAACCAAGGTACCTGTATACACAAACACATGCAATAAAAAATCATAAGTTTTAAGCGTAGAAATGTATTCTAGATAACTAAACCCAACTGTACACAACACCCCCACAAATGTAGTGTTGAGGTATAACCTGGGCAGGTATACGAAAATGGGATCTAAGTTATCGGTAATACTCTCTTTTTAAAGGGACAGTATACACTCATTTTCATATAACTGCATGTAATAGACACTACTATAAAGAATAAGATGCACAGATACTGATATAAAAATCCAGTATAAAACTGTTTAAAAACTTACTTAGAAGCTCTCAGTTTAGCTCTTTTGAAAAGGTAGCTGGAAAGCCCGCTGCAAGTAGGGAAAAAAGACACACACCCCCTCCCCCTTCTTTTGCATATGAAAAGACCCTTTACACAAATAGGAGCAAGCTGGAGAAGGTAGCTGACGGTAATTCTCATAAAACATTGGGGCTTGGTTAGGAGTCTGAAAATCAGAGCAATTTTATTTAAAAATAAGCAAAACTATACATTTTTTTAAAGAAAAAAAACTTTATGGGCTATATAAATAGATAATCTACAAAACATTTATGCAAAGAAAAAATGTGTATAATGTCCCTTTAAGGCAAGATGAAAAGCATGTAAATATATGCAACATTAGAATAAGACTGTGAATGTAGCATACAAATGATCAAAGCATGAAAAAACAAAATTTATGCTTACCTGATAAATTTATTTCTCTTGTGGTGTATCCAGTCCACAGATCATCCATTACTTGTGGGATATTCTCCTTCCCAACAGGAAGCTGCAAGAGGATCACCCACAGCAGAGCTGTCTATATAGCTCCTCCCCTAACTGCCACTCCCCAGTCATTCGACCGAAGACAAGCAAGAGAAAGGAGAAACTATAGGGTGCAGTGGTGACTGTAGTTTAAAAATAAAAAACACCTGCCTTAAAATGACAGGGCGGGCCGTGGACAGGATACACCACAAGAGAAATAAATTTATCAGGTAAGCATAAATTTTGTTTTCTCTTGTAAGGTGTATCCAGTCCACGGATCATCCATTACTTGTGGGATACCAATACCAAAGCTATAGGACACGGATGAAGGGAGGGACAAGGCAGGCGCTTAAACGGAAGGCACCACTGCCTGCAAGACCTTTCTCCCAAAAATAGCCTCCGAAGAAGCAAAAGTATCAAATTTATAGAATTTTGAAAAAGTATGAAGCGAAGACCAAGTCGCCGCCTTACAAATCTGTTCAACAGAAGCCTCATTTTTAAAAGCCCATGTGGAAGCTACCGCTCTAGTAGAATGAGCTGTAATCCTTTCAGGAGGCTGATGGCCAGAAGTCTCATAAGCTAAGCGTATTATACTCCTTAGCCAAAAAGAAAGAGGTTGCCGAAGCCTTTTGGCCTCTCCTCTGTCCAGAGTAGACAACAAACAATGCAGATGTTTGACGAAAATCTTTAGTAGCTTGTAAATAAAACTTTAAAGCACGAACCACGTCAAGATTGTGTAAAAGACTCTCCTTCTTTGAGGATTAGGACACAGTGATATTTTTATTAGATACCACCTTAGGTAAAAAAAAACAGGTTTGGTACGTAACACTACATTATCAGCATGAAAAATGAGATAAGGGGAATCACATTGTAAAGCAGATAACTCCGAAACTCTTCGAGCCGAGGAGATAGCTACTAAAAACAGAACCTTCCAGGATAAGAGCTTAATATCTATGGAATGCAAAGGTTCAAACGGAACCCCTTGAAGAACCTTAAGAACTAAATTTAAACTCCAAGGCGGAGTTCAATCTCCAAGCAGTCAGCCGCAGAGAAATTAGATTTGGATGGTTGAAAGGACCCTGAAGTAGAAGGTCCTGTCTCAGAGGCAGAGTCCATGGTGGAAAGGATGACATGTCCACCAGATCTGCATACCAAGTCCTGCGTGGCCACGCAGGTGCTATCAAAATTACCGATGCTCTCTCCTGCTTGATCTTGGCAATCAGACGAGGGAGCAGAGGAAACGGTGGAAACACATAAGCCAGGTTGAAGGACCAAGGCGCTGCTAGAGCATCTATCAGCGCTGCCTTGGGATCCCTGGACCTGGATCCGTAACAAGGAAGCATGGCGTTCTGGCGAGACGCCATGAGATCCAGTTCTGGTTTGCCCCAACGTTGAATCAACTGTGCAAACACCTCCGAATGGAGCTCCCAACTCCCCCGGATGAAAAGTTTGTCGACTTAGAATATCTGCCTCCCAGTTCTCTACTCCTGGGATATGGATAGCTGATAGATGGCAAGAGTGAATCTCTGCCCATCGAATTATCTTTGAAACCTCCAACATCGCTAGAGAACTCCTTGTTCCCCCTTGATGGTTGATGTAAGCTACAGTAGTGATGTTGTCTGACTGAAATCTGATGAACCTCACTGCCGCTAGTTGAGGCCAAGCCTGAAGAGCATTGAATATCGCTCTTAGTTCCAGAATGTTTATTGGAAGGAGTGCCTCCTCCTGAGTCCACGACCCCTGAGCCTTAAGAGTTACAGACTGCACCCCAGCCCAGAAGGCTGGCATCTGTTGTTACTATTGTCCAATCTGGCCTGCGGAAGGTCATACCTTTGGACAGATGGACCCGAGATAGCCACCAGAGAAGAGAATCCCTGGTCTCTTGATCCAGATTTAGTAGAGGGGACAAATCTGTGTAATCCCCATTCCACTGACTGAGCATGCAGAGTTGCAGCGGTCTGAGATGTAGGCGGGCAAACGGAACTATGTCCATTGCCGCTACCATTAAGCCGATTACTTCCATAAACTGAACCACCGAAGGGCGAGAAGTATAATAAAGAACACGGCAGGAATTTAGAAGTTTTGACAACCTGTCCTCTGTCAGGTAAATCCTCATTTCTACAGAATCTATCAGAGTTTCCAGGAAGGAAACTCTTGTGAGAGGGGATAGAGAACTCTTTTTTTAGTTCACTTTCCACCCATGAGACCTCAGGAATGCCAGAACAATGTCCGTATGGGACTTGGCAATTTGGAAATTCGACGCCTGTATCAGAATGTCGTCTAAGTAAGGGGCTACTGCTATGCCCCGCGGCCTTAGGACCGCCAGAAGTGACCCCAGAACCTTCGTAAAGGTTCTTGGTGCCGTAGCTAACCCAAAGGGAAGAGTCACAAACTGGTAAAGCCTGTCTAGGAAGGCGAACCTGAGAAACCGATGATGATCTTTGTGTATCGGAATGTGAAGATAAGCATCCTTTAAGTCCACGGTAGTCATGTATTGACCCTCCTGGATCATAGGTAGGATGGTTCGAATAGTCTCCATCTTGAAAGATGGGACCCTGAGAAATTTGTTTAGGATCTTGAGATCTAAGATTGGTCTGAAGGTTCCCTCTTTCTTGGGAACCACAAAGAGATTTGAATAGAAGCCTTGCCCCTATTCCTCCTTTGGAACTGGGTGGATCACTCCCATAACTAGGAGGTCTTGAACACAATGTAAGAATGCCTCTCTCTTTATCTGGTCTGCAGATAATTGTGAGAGGTGAAATCTTCCTTTTGGGGAAGAAGCTTTGAAGTCCAGAAGATATCCCTGGGACACAATTTCCAACGCCCAGGGATCCTGGACATCTCTTGCCCAAGCTTGGGCGAAGAGAGAAAGTCTGCCCCCTACTAGATCCATTACCGGATCGGGGGCTGATCTCTCATGCTGTCTTAGAGGCAGCAGCAGGCTTCTTGGCCTGCTTACCTTTGTTCCAGGCCTGGTTAGGTCTCCAGACCGACTTGGACTGGGCAAAATTTCCCTCTTGTTTTGCATTAGAGGAAGTTGATGCCGCGCTCGTCTTAAAGTTTCGAAAGGCACGAAAATTAGTTTGTTTGGTCCTTAATTTATTAGACCTATCCTGAGGAAGGGCATGACCTTTTCCTCCAGTAATATCAGAAATGATCTCCTTCAGTCCAGGCCCGAATAGGGTCTGCCCCTTGAAGGGAATGTTGAGAAGCTTAGACTTTGAAGTAACGTCAGCTGACCAGGATTTAAGCCATAGCGCCCTACGCGCCTGAATAGCAAAACCTGAGTTCTTAGTCATTAGTTTAGTTAAATGAACAACGGCGTCAGAAACAAATGAATTGGCTAGCTTAAGCGCTTTAAGCTTGTCAAGTATATCATCCAATGGAGTTTCTACCTGTAAGGCCTCTTCCAGAGACTCAAACCAGAAGGCCGCAGCAGCAGTGACCGGGGCAATGCATGCAAGAGGCTGGAGAATAAAACCTTGTTGAATAAACATTTTCTTAAGGTAACCCTCTAACTTTTTATCCATTGGATCTAGGAAAGCACAACTGTCCTCGACGGGGATAGTTGTACGCTTAGCTAGGGTAGAAACTGCTCCCTCCACCTTAGGGACCGTTTGCCATAAGTCCCGTGTAGCGGCATCTATTGGAAACATTTTCTTAAAAATAGGAGGGGGAGAGAACGGTACACCTGGTCTATCCCATTCCTTAGTAATAATTTCTGAAAACCTTTTAGGTATTGGAAAAACATCAGTGTAAACAGGCACTGCATAGTATTTATCCAATCTACACAATTTCTCTGGCACTATAATGGTGTCACAGTCATCCAGAGTAGCTAAAACCTCCCTGAGCAACACGCGGAGGTGTTCAAGCTTAAATTTAAATGTAGACATATCAGAATCAGGTTGAAGCATCTTCCCTGAGTCAGAAAAATCACCCACAGAAAGAAGCTCTCCTGCCTCAGCTTCTGCATATTGTGAGGGGATATCAGACATAGCTACTAAAGCGTCAGAGTGCTCTGTATTTTTTCTAGTCCCAGAGCCGTCTCACTTTCCTTGTAACCCTGGTAGTTTGGACAATACCGCTGTAAGGGTATGATCCATAACTGCCGCCATGTCTTGTAAAGTAAACGCCATGGGCGCGCTAGATGTACTTGGCGCCTCTTGAGCGGGAGTCCCTTGAGCGGGAGTCAAAGGTTCTGACACGTGGGGTGAGTTAGTCGGCATAACTTCCCCCTTGTCAGTTTCCTCTGGTGATAAATCTTTTAAAGACAGAATATGATCTTTATAACTTAAAGTAAAATCAGTACACTTGGTACACATTCTAAGAGGGGGTTCCACAATGGCTTATAAACATAATGAACAAGGAGTTTCCTCTATGTCAGACATGTTTAAACAGACTAGTAATGAGACCAGCAAGCTTGGAAAACATTTTGATAAATGTAAACAAGCAAAAAATAAAAAACGGTACTGTGCCTTTAAGAGAAACAAATTGTGTCAGAAATTGAAAAACAGTGATAAAAAGCAGTAAAGCTTACGAAATTTTGACAGTGTGTATAATAGACTAACAGAGCATTGCACCCACTTGCAAATGGATGATTAACCCCTTAGTTTCAAAACCGGATCAAAAAAACGATAAACGTTTTTAAACAGACACAACAAACTACCTGCCCATATAACGATTTTGAAAGGCACAAAAACCCCTCAGAGAGGTCCTAAGTGTTCAGGAGACTCCTTCAGGGAAACTGGATGTCTCAATCTGCAAAATCTGATGCGCATTTAGGCGCGAAAATAGGCCCCTCCCACCCTGTATTCACAGTGAGAGGGCCTAACAAAACTAACCCTAGGCAAAATCTAGCCAGCCATGTGGAAAAAACTGGGCCCCAATAAAGTTTTATCACCAATATGTATAAAAAAAACGTTTAAAACACTTTCCAGCAAACGTTTTATTTTTCAGTAATGTGAGAAAGTAATAAGAATATTAAATCACTGTAATCAGGCTTACCTTAAATAACTCCAGTATTAACAGCATTTTCTAGCATATTCTTTCTCTAGAAAAATTTAAACTGCACATACCTCATAGCAGGAGACCCTGCACGCCATTCCCCCAGCTGAAGTTACCTCTCTCTTCAGTTATGTGTGAGAACAGCAATGGATCTTAGTTACAACCTGCTAAGATCATCAAAGACCACAGGCAGACTCTTCTTCTATTTTCTGCCTGAGGCTAAAATAGTACAACTCCGGTACCATTTGAAAATAACAAACTTTTGATTGAAGATAAACTAAATAAAAAACACCACATCTCTCTAGCTACTTCCTTTCTTGTCGAGAGCTGCAAGAGAATGACTGGTAGTGGCAGTTAGGGGAGGAGCTATATAGACAGCTCTGCTGTGGGTGATCCTCTTGCAGCTTCCTGTTGGGAAGGAGAATATCCCATAAGTAATGGATGATCCGTGGACTGGATACACCTTACAAGAGAAAAGGCAATTTATGCTTACCTGATAAATTGATTTCTTCTACGATACGACGAGTCCACGGATTTCATCCTTACTTGTGGGACATTATCCTGCTAACAGGAAGTGGCAAAGAGCACCACAGCAGAGCTGTATATATAGCTTCTCCCTTCCCATTCGACCGAAGGTTTAGGAAGAGAAAGGAAAAGCTAAAGGTGCAGAGGTGACTGAAGTTGTAAAAATAAAATATAATCCGTCTTAAAATGACAGGGAGGGACGAGGACTCGTCATATCGTAGAAGAAATCAATTTATCAGCTAAGCATAAATTTCCTTTTCTTCTACAAGATACGACGAGTCCACGGATTTCATCCTTACTTGTGGGATACAATACCCAAGCTACAGGACACGGATGACAGGGAGGGACAAGACAGAGACCTAAATTGAAGGCACCACTGCTTGAAGAACTTTTCTCCCAAAAACAGCCTCAGAAGAAGCAAAAGTATCAAATTTGGAAAATTTGGAAAAAGTATGAAGGGACGACCAAGTCGCAGCCTTACAAATCTGTTCAACAGAAGCATCGTTTTTAAAGACCCATGTGGAAGCCACAGCCCTAGTAGAATGAGCCGTAATTTTTTCAGGAGGCTGCTGTCCAGCAGTCTCATATGCCAGGCGGATGATACTCCTCAGCCAAAAAGAAAGAGAGGTAGCCCTACGCTTTCCAGGATAAACAATGAATAATGAAGATGATTGACGGAAATCCTTGGTTGCCTGTAAGTAAAACTTCAAGGCACGGACCATGTCCAAATTATGTAACAGATGCTCCTTCTTAGAAGAAGGCTTAGGACACAAGGAAGGATCAATTTCCTGATTAATATTCTTATTTGAAACAACCTTAGGAAGAAATCCAGGTTTGGTATGCAAAACCACCTTATCAGAATGGAATATAAGATAAGGCGAATCACATTGTAACGCAAAAAGCTCCGAAACTCATCGAGCAGAAGAAATAGCAACCAAAAACAGAAATTTCCAAGATAATAATTTAATATCTATGGAATGCATGGGTTCAAACTGAACCCATTGAAGAATTCGAGGAACTAAATTCAAACTCCAGGGAGGAGTAATTGGTCTAAATACAGCCTTAATTCTGGATAGATTAGAATTAGAAATTGTGGATAAGAGTTATCCACAGAAAAAACATAATTTATGCTTACCTGATAAATTTATTTCTCTTGTAGTGTATCCAGTCCACGGATCATCCATTACTTATGGGATATTCTCCTTCCCAACAGGAAGTTGCAAGAGGATCACCCACAGCAGAGCTGCTATATCGCTCCTCCCCTAACTGTCATATCCAGTCATTCGACCGAAAACAAACAGAGAAAGGAGAAACCATAGGGTGCAGTGGTGACTGTAGTTTAATTAAAATTTAGACCTGCCTTAAAAGGACAGGTCGGGCCGTGGACTGGATACACTACAAGAGAAATAAATTTATCAGGTAAGCATAAATGTTTTCTCTTGTTAAGTGTATCCAGTCCACGGATCATCCATTACTTATGGGATACCAATACCAAAGCTAAAGTACACGGATGATGGGAGGGACAAGGCAGGATTAAGCGGAAGGAACCACTGCCTGAAGAACCTTTCTCCCAAAAACAGCCTCCGAAGAAGCAAAAGTATTTAAATTTGTAAAATTTGGAAAAAGTGTGAAGCGAAGACCAAGTCGCGGCCTTGCAAATCTGTTCAACAGAGGCCTCATTTTTAAAGGCCCAGGTGGAAGCCACAGCCTTAGTAGAATGAGCTGTAATCCTTTCAGGGGGCTGCTGTCCAGCAGTCTCATAGGCTAGGCGTACTATGCTCCTAAGCCAAAAGGAAAGAGAGGTTGCCGAAGCTTTTTGACCTCTCCTCTGTCCAGAGTAAACGACAAACAGGGTAGATGTTTGACGAAAATCTTTAGTAGCTTGTAAGTAAAACTTCAAGGCACGGACTACGTCCAGATTATGTAACAGACGTTCCTTCTTTGAAGAAGGATTAGGACACAATGATGGAACAACAATCTCTTGATTGATATTCTTGTTAGAAACCACCTTAGGTAAAAACCCAGGTTTGGTACGCAGGACTACCTTATCTGCATGGAAAATCAGATAAGGAGAATCACATTGTAAGGCAGATAGCTCAGAGACTCTCCGAGCCGAGAAAATAGCCATCAAAAACAGAACTTTCCAAGATAAAAGTTTAATATCAATGGAATGAAGGGGTTCCAACGGAACTCCTTGAAGAACTTTAAGAACCAAGTTTAAGCTCCACGGGGGAGCAACAGGTTTAAACACAGGCTTAATTCTAACCAAAGCCTGGCAAAATGCCTGGACATCTGGAACCTCTGCCAGACGCTTGTGCAAAAGAATAGACAGAGCAGAAATCTGTCCCTTTAAGGAACTAGCTGATAATCCTTTGTCCAAGCCCTCTTGGAGAAAAGACAATATTCTAGGAATCCTAACCTTACTCCATGAGTAATTCTTGGATTCACACCAATAAAGATATTTACTCCATATCTTGTGGTAGATTTTCATGGTAACAGGCTTTCGTGCCTGTATTAAAGTATCAATGACCGACTCGGAGAAGCCACGCTTTGATAGAATCAAGCGTTCAATCTCCATGCAGTCAGTCTCAGAGAAATTAGATTTGGATGATTGAAAGGACCTTGTATCAGAAGGTCCTGTCTTAGAGGCAGAGTCCATGGTGGAAAAGATGACATGTCCACTAGGTCTGCATACCAAGTCCTGCGTGGCCACGCAGGTGCTATCAGAATCACTGATGCTCTCTCCTGTTTGATTTTGGCAATCAGTCGAGGGAGCAGAGGAAACGGTGGAAACACATAAGCCAGGTTGAAGAACCAAGGCGCTGCTAGAGCATCTATCAGCGTCGCTTCTGGGTCCCTGGACCTGGATCCCTAACAAGGAAGCTTGGCGTTCTGGCGAGACGTCATGAGATCCAACTCTGGTTTGCCCCAACGATGAATCAACTGAGCAAACACCTCCGGATGGAGTTCCCACTCCCCCGGATGGAAAGTCTGACGACTTAGAAAATCCGCCTCCCAGTTCTCCACGCCTGGGATATGGATTGCTGACAGGTGGCAAGAGTGGTACTCTGCCCAGCGAATTATATTTGAGACTTCTAACATCGCTAGGGAACTCCTGGTTCCCCCTTGATGGTTGATGTAAGCCACAGTCGTGATGTTGTCCGACTGAAATCTGATGAACCTCAGTGTTGCTAACTGAGGCCAAGCCAGAAGAGCATTGAATATCGCTCTTAACTCCAGAATATTTATTGGAAGGAGTTTCTCCTCCTGAGTCCACGATCCCTGTGCCTTCAGGGAATTCCAGACTGCACCCCAACCTAGAAGGCTGGCATCTGTTGTTACAATTGTCCAATCTGGCCTGCGAAAGGTCATACCCTTGGACAGGTGTACCCGAGACAACCACCAGAGAAGAGAATCTCTGGTCTCTTGATCCAGATTTAGCAGAGGGGACAAATCTGTGTAATCCCCATTCCACTGACTCAGTATGCATAATTGCAGCGGTCTGAGATGAAGGCGCGCATATGGCACTATGTCCATTGCCGCTACCATTAAGCCGATTACCTCCATATACTGAGCTACCGAAGGGCGCGGAATGGAGTGAAGAACACGGCAAGCATTTAGAAGTTTTGATAACCTGGACTCAGTCAGGTAAATTTTCATTTCTACAGAATCTATAAGAGTCCCTAAGAAGGAGACTCTTGTGAGTGGGGATAGAGAACTCTTTTCCTCGTTCACTTTCCACCCGTGCGACCTCAGAAATGCCAGAACTATCTCTGTATGAGACTTGGCAACTTGAAAGCTTGACGCCTGTATCAGGATGTCGTCTAGACACGGAGCCACCGCTATGCCTCGCGGTCTTAGAACCGCCAGAAGTGAGCCCAGAACCTTTGTAAAGATTCTCGGGGCTGTAGCCAACCCGAAGGGAAGAGCTACAAATTGGTAATGCCTGTCTAGAAAGGCAAACCTTAGAAACCGATGATGATCTTTGTGAATCGGTATGTGAAGGTAGGCATCCTTTAAGTCCACTGTGGTCATGTACTGACCTTCTTGGATCATGGGTAGGATGGTCCGAATAGTTTCCATTTTGAAAGATGGAACTCTGAGGAATTTGTTTAAGATCTTTAGATCCAAAATTGGTCTGAAGGTTCCCTCTTTTTTGGGAACCACAAACAGATTAGAATAACAACCCTGTCCTTGTTCCGTCCGCGGAACTGGATGGATCACTCCCATAACTAGGAGGTCTTGCACACAGCGTAGGAATGCCTCTTTCTTTATCTGATTTGCAGATAGCCTTGAAAGATGAAATCTCCCTTGTGGAGGGGAAGCTTTGAAGTCCAGAAGATATCCCTGAGATATGATCTCCAACGCCCAGGGATCCTGAACATCTCTTGCCCACGCCTGGGCGAAGAGAGAAAGTCTGCCCCAAACTAGATCCGTCGCCGGATAGGGGGCCGTTCCTTCATGCTGTCTTAGGATGGATGGCGAATCCGGAATTCTTAGCCGTTAGTTTAGTCAAATGAACAATGGCATCAGAAACAAATGAGTTAGCTAGCTTAAGTGTTCTAAGCTTGTCAATAATTTCAGTCAATGGAGCTGTATGGATGGCCTCTTCCAGGGCCTCAAACCAGAATGCCGCCGCGGCCGTGACAGGCGCAATGCATGCAAGGGGCTGTAAAATAAAACCTTGTTGAATAAACATTTTCTTAAGGTAACCCTCTAATTTTTTATCCATTGGATCTGAAAAAGCACAACTGTCCTCAACCGGGATAGTAGTACGCTTTGCTAAAGTAGAAACTGCTCCCTCCACCTTAGGGACCGTCTGCCATAAGTCCCGTGTAGTGGCGTCTATTGGAAACATTTTTCTAAATATAGGAGGTGGGGAAAAAGGCACACCCGGTCTATCCCACTCCTTGCTAATAATTTCTGTAAGCCTTTTACGTATAGGAAAAACATTAGTACACACCGGTACCGCATAGTATTTATCCAGCCTACACAATTTCTCTGGTACTGCAACTGTGTTACAGTCATTCAGAGCAGCTAATACCTCCCCAAGCAACACACGGAGGTTCTCAAGCTTAAATTTAAAATTAGAAATCTCTGAATCAGGATTCCCCGAATCAGAGATGTCACCCACAGACTGAAGCTCTCCGTCCTCATGATCTGCATATTGTGACGCAGTATCAGACATGGCCCTTACAGCATCTGCGCGCTCTGTATTTCTCCTAACCCCAGAGCAATCGCGCTTGCCTCTTAATTCAGGCAACCTGGATAATACCTCTGACAGGGTATTATTCATGATTGCAGCCATGTCCTGCAAGGTAATCGCTATGGGCGTCCATGATGTAATTGGCGCCATATTAGCGTGCATCCCCTGAGCGGGAGGCGAAGGGTCTGACACGTGGGGAGAGTTAGTCGGCATAACTTCCCCCTCGTCAGAATCTTCTGGTGATATTTCTTTTATATTTAAAGACTGATCTTTACTGTTTAAGGTGAAATCAATACATTTAGTACACATTCTCCTATGGGGCTCCACCATGGCTTTCAAACATAATGAACAAGTAGTTTCCTCTGTGTCAGACATGTTTAAACAGACTAGCAATGAGACTAGCAAGCTTGGAAAACACTTTAAACACGTTTACAAGCAATATAAAAAACGTTACTGCACCTTTAAGAAACACAAATTTTGTCAAAATTTGAAATAACAGTGAAAAAAGGCAGTTACATTAACGAAATTTTTACAGTGTATGTAACAAGTTAGCAGAGCATTGCACCCACTTGCAAATGGATGATTAACCCCTTAATACACAAAAAATAATAAAAGACAAAAACGTTTTTTTTTTGTTTGTTTTTTCAAACAGTCACAACAACTGCCACAGCTCTACTGTGGCTTTTTACCTCCCTCAAAAACGACGTTGAAGCCTTTTGAGCCCTCCAGAGATGTCCTGGATCATGCAGGAAGAAGCTGGATGTCTGTGTCTAATTTTTGCTGTGCAAAAAAACGGCAAAATAGGCCCCTCCCACTCATATTACAACAGTGGAAAGCCTAAGGAAACTGTTTCTAGGCCAAATTCAAGCCAGCCATGTGGAAAAAACAGAATTTATGTTTACCTGATAAATTACTTTCTCCAACGGTGTGTCCGGTCCACGGCGTCATCCTTACTTGTGGGATATTCTCTTCCCCAACAGGAAATGGCAAAGAGCCCAGCAAAGCTGGTCACATGATCCCTCCTAGGCTCCGCCTACCCCAGTCATTCGACCGACGTTAAGGAGGAATATTTGCATAGGAGAAACCATATGGTACCGTGGTGACTGTAGTTAAAGAAAATAAATTATCAGACCTGATTAAAAAAACCAGGGCGGGCCGTGGACCGGACACACCGTTGGAGAAAGTAATTTATCAGGTAAACATAAATTCTGTTTTCTCCAACATAGGTGTGTCCGGTCCACGGCGTCATCCTTACTTGTGGGAACCAATACCAAAGCTTTAGGACACGGATGAAGGGAGGGAGCAAATCAGGTCACCTAAATGGAAGGCACCACGGTTTGCAAAACCTTTCTCCCAAAAATAGCCTCAGAAGAAGCAAAAGTATCAAACTTGTAAAATTTGGTAAAAGTGTGCAGTGAAGACCAAGTCGCTGCCCTACATATCTGATCAACAGAAGCCTCGTTCTTGAAGGCCCATGTGGAAGCCACAGCCCTAGTGGAATGAGCTGTGATTCTTTCGGGAGGCTGCCGTCCGGCAGTCTCGTAAGCCAATCTGATGATGCTTTTAATCCAAAAAGAGAGAGAGGTAGAAGTTGCATTTTGACCTCTCCTTTTACCGGAAAAAACAACAAACAAGGAAGATGTTTGTCTAAAATCCTTTGTAGCATCTAAATAGAATTTTAGAGCGCGAACAACATCCAAATTGTGCAACAAACGTTCCTTCTTTGAAACTGGTTTCGGACACAGAGAAGGTACGATAATCTCCTGGTTAATGTTTTTGTTAGAAACAACTTTTGGAAGAAACCCAGGTTTAGTACGTAAAACCACCTTATCTGCATGGAACACCAGATAAGGAGGAGAACACTGCAGAGCAGATAATTCTGAAAACTCTTCTAGCAGAAGAAATTGCAACTAAAAACAAAACTTTCCAAGATAATAACTTAATATCAACGGAATGTAAGGGTTCAAACGAAACCCCCTGAAGAACTGAAAGAACTAAATTGAGACTCCAAGGAGGAGTCAAAGGTTTGTAAACAGGCTTAATTCTAACCAGAGCCTGAACAAAGGCTTGAACATCTGGCACAGCTGCCAGCTTTTTGTGAAGTAACACAGACAAGGCAGAAATCTGTCCCTTCAGGGAACTTGCAGATAATCCTTTTTCCAATCCTTCTTGAAGGAAGGATAGAATCTTAGGAATCTTAACCTTGTCCCAAGGGAATCCTTTAGATTCACACCAACAGATATATTTTTTCCAAATTTTGTGGTAAATCTTTCTAGTTACAGGCTTTCTGGCCTGAACAAGAGTATCGATAACAGAATCTGAGAACCCTCGCTTCGATAAGATCAAGCGTTCAATCTCCAAGCAGTCAGCTGGAGTGAAACCAGGTTCGGATGTTCGAACGGACCCTGAACAAGAAGGTCTCGTCTCAAAGGTAGCTTCCAAGGTGGAGCCGATGACATATTCACCAGATCTGCATACCAAGTCCTGCGTGGCCACGCAGGAGCTATCAAGATCACCGATGCCCTCTCCTGATTGATCCTGGCTACCAGCTTGGGGATGAGAGGAAACGGCGGGAACACATAAGCTAGTTTGAAGGTCCAAGGTGCTACTAGTGCATCCACTAGAGCCGCCTTGGGATCCCTGGATCTGGACCCGTAGCAAGGAACTTTGAAGTTCTGACGAGAGGCCATCAGATCCATGTCTGGAATGTCCCACAGCTGAGTGACTTGGGCAAAGATTTCCGGATGGAGTTCCCACTCCCCCGGATGCAATGTCTGACGACTCAGAAAATCCGCTTCCCAATTTTCCACTCCTGGGATGTGGATAGCGGACAGGTGGCAGGAGTGAGACTCCGCCCATAGAATGATTTTGGTCACTTCTTCCATCGCTAGGGAACTCCTTGTTCCCCCCTGATGGTTGATGTACGCAACAGTTGTCATGTTGTCTGATTGAAACCGTATGAACTTGGCCCTCGCTAGCTGAGGCCAAGCCTTGAGAGCATTGAATATCGCTCTCAGTTCCAGAATATTTATCGGTAGAAGAGATTCTTCCCGAGACCAAAGACCCTGAGCTTTCAGGGATCCCCAGACCGCGCCCCAGCCCATCAGACTGGCGTCGGTCGTGACAATGACCCACTCTGGTCTGCGGAATGTCATCCCTTGTGACAGGTTGTCCAGGGACAGCCACCAACGGAGTGAGTCTCTGGTCCTCTGATTTACTTGTATCTTCGGAGACAAGTCTGTATAATCCCCATTCCACTGACTGAGCATGCACAGTTGTAATGGTCTTAGATGAATGCGCGCAAAAGGAACTATGTCCATTGCCGCTACCATCAACCCGATCACTTCCATGCACTGAGCTATGGAAGGAAGAGGAACGGAATGAAGTATCCGACAAGAGTCTAGAAGCTTTGTTTTTCTGGCCTCTGTCAGAAATATCCTCATTTCTAAGGAGTCTATTATTGTTCCCAAGAAGGGAACCCTTGTTGACGGAGATAGAGAACTCTTTTCCACGTTCACTTTCCATCCGTGAGATCTGAAAAAGGCCAGGACTATGTCCGTGTGAGCCTTTGCTTGAGGAAGGGACGACGCTTGAATCAGAATGTCGTCCAAGTAAGGTACTACAGCAATGCCCCTTGGTCTTAGCACAGCTAGAAGGGACCCTAGTACCTTTGTGAAAATCCTTGGAGCAGTGGCTAATCCGAAAGGAAGCGCCACAAACTGGTAATGCTTGTCCAGGAATGCGAACCTTAGGAACCGATGATGTTCCTTGTGGATAGGAATATGTAGATACGCATCCTTTAAATCCACCGTGGTCATGAATTGACCTTCCTGGATGGAAGGAAGAATAGTTCGAATGGTTTCCATCTTGAACGATGGAACCTTGAGAAACTTGTTTAAGATCTTGAGATCTAAGATTGGTCTGAACGTTCCCTCTTTTTTGGGAACTATGAACAGATTGGAGTAGAACCCCATCCCTTGTTCTCTTAATGGAACAGGATGAATCACTCCCATTTTTAACAGGTCTTCTACACAATGTAGGAATGCCTGTCTTTTTATGTGGTCTGAAGACAACTGAGACCTGTGGAACCTCCCCCTTGGGGGAAGCCCCTTGAATTCCAGAAGATAACCTTGGGAGACTATTTCTAGCGCCCAAGGATCCAGAACATCTCTTGCCCAAGCCTGAGCGAAGAGAGAGAGTCTGCCCCCCACCAGATCCGGTCCCGGATCGGGGGCCAACATTTCATGTTGTCTTGGTAGCAGTGGCAGGTTTCTTGGCCTGCTTTCCCTTGTTCCAGCCTTGCATTGGTCTCCAAGCTGGCTTGGCTTGAGAAGCATTACCCTCTTGCTTAGAGGACGTAGCACTTTGGGCTGGTCCGTTTCTACGAAAGGGACGAAAATTAGGTTTATTTTTTGCCTTGAAAGGCCGATCCTGAGGAAGGGCGTGGCCCTTACCCCCAGTGATATCAGAGATAATCTCTTTCAAGTCAGGGCCAAACAGCGTTTTCCCCTTGAAAGGAATGTTAAGTAGCTTGTTCTTGGAAGACGCATCAGCCGACCAAGATTTCAACCAAAGCGCTCTGCGCGCCACAATAGCAAACCCAGAATTCTTAGCCGCTAACCTAGCCAATTGCAAAGTGGCGTCTAGGGTAAAAGAATTAGCCAATTTGAGAGCATTGATTCTGTCCATAATCTCCTCATAAGGAGGAGAATCACTATCGACCGCCTTTATCAGCTCATCGAACCAGAAACATGCGGCTGTAGCGACAGGGACAACGCATGAAATTGGTTGTAGAAGGTAACCCTGCTGAACAAACATCTTTTTAAGCAAACCTTCTAATTTTTTATCCATAGGATCTTTGAAAGCACAACTATCCTCTATGGGTATAGTGGTGCGTTTGTTTAAAGTGGAAACCGCTCCCTCGACCTTGGGGACTGTCTGCCATAAGTCCCTTCTGGGGTCGACCATAGGAAACAATTTTTTAAATATGGGGGGAGGGACGAAAGGAATACCGGGCCTTTCCCATTCTTTATTAACAATGTCCGCCACCCGCTTGGGTATAGGAAAAGCTTCTGGGAGCCCCGGCACCTCTAGGAACTTGTCCATTTTACATAGTTTCTCTGGGATGACCAACTTGTCACAATCATCCAGAGTGGATAATACCTCCTTAAGCAGAATGCGGAGATGTTCCAACTTAAATTTAAATGTAATCACATCAGGTTCAGCTTGTTGAGAAATGTTCCCTGAATCAGTAATTTCTCCCTCAGACAAAACCTCCCTGGCCCCATCAGACTGGGTTAGGGGCCCTTCAGAAACATTATTATCAGCGTCGTCATGCTCTTCAGTATCTAAAACAGAGCAGTCGCGCTTACGCTGATAAGTGTTCATTTTGGCTAAAATGTTTTTGACAGAATTATCCATTACAGCCGTTAATTGTTGCATAGTAAGGAGTATTGGCGCGCTAGATGTACTAGGGGCCTCCTGAGTGGGCAAGACTCGTGTAGACGAAGGAGGGAATGATGCAGTACCATGCTTACTCCCCTCACTTGAGGAATCATCTTGGGCATCATTGTCATTGTCACATAAATCACATTTATTTAAATGAATAGGAATACTGGCTTCCCCACATTCAGAACACAGTCTATCTGGTAGTTCAGACATGTTAAACAGGCATAAACTTGATAACAAAGTACAAAAAACGTTTTAAAATAAAACCGTTACTGTCACTTTAAATTTTAAACTGAACACACTTTATTACTGCAATTGCGAAAAAACATGAAGGAATTGTTCAAAATTCACCAAATTTTCACCACAGTGTCTTAAAGCCTTAAAAGTATTGCACACCAAATTTGGAAGCTTTAACCCTTAAAATAATGGAACCGGAGCCGTTTTGAACTTTAACCCCTTTACAGTCCCTGGTATCTGCTTTGCTGAGACCCAACCAAGCCCAAAGGGGAATACGATACCAAATGACGCCTTCAGAAAGTCTTTTCTAAGTATCAGAGCTCCTCTCACATGCGACTGCATGCCATGCCTCTCAAAAACAAGTGCGCAACACCGGCGCGAAAATGAGGCTCCGCCTATGCTTTGGGAAAGCCCCTAAAGAATAAGGTGTCTAAAACAGTGCCTGCCGATATTATTATATCAAAATACCCAAATAAAATGATTCCTCAAGGCTAAATATGTGTTAATAATGAATCGATTTAGCCCAGAAAAAGTCTACAGTCTTAATAAGCCCTTGTGAAGCCCTTATTTACGATCGTAATAAACATGGCTTACCGGATCCCATAGGGAAAATGACAGCTTCCAGCATTACATCGTCTTGTTAGAATGTGTCATACCTCAAGCAGCAAGAGACTGCTCACTGTTCCCCCAACTGAAGTTAATTGCTCTCAACAGTCCTGTGTGGAACAGCCATGGATTTTAGTGACGGTTGCTAAAATCATTTTCCTCATACAAACAGAAATCTTCATCTCTTTTCTGTTTCTGAGTAAATAGTACATACCAGCACTATTTCAAAATAACAAACTCTTGATTGAATAATAAAAACTACAGTTAAACACTAAAAAACTCTAAGCCATCTCCGTGGAGATGTTGCCTGTACAACGGCAAAGAGAATGACTGGGGTAGGCGGAGCCTAGGAGGGATCATGTGACCAGCTTTGCTGGGCTCTTTGCCATTTCCTGTTGGGGAAGAGAATATCCCACAAGTAAGGATGACGCCGTGGACCGGACACACCTATGTTGGAGAAAAACTAGGCCCCAATAAGTTTTATCACCAAATACATATAAAAACGATTAAACATGCAAGCAAACGTTTTATATTACATTTTTATAAGAGTATGCATCTCTATTAATAAGCCTGATACCAGTCGCTATAACTGCATTTAAGGCTTTACTTACATTAGTTCGGTATCAGCAGCATTTTCTAGCAAATTCCATCCCTAGAAAAATATTAACTGCACATACCTTATTGCAGGAAAACCTGCACGCCATTCCCTCTCTGAAGTTACCTCACTCCTCAGAATATGTGAGAACAGCCATGGATCTTAGTTACTTCTGCTAAGATCATAGAAAACGCAGGCAGATTCTTCTTCTAAATACTGCCTGAGATAAACAGTACACTCCGGCACCATTTAAAAATAACAAACTTTTGATTGAAGAATAAACTAAGTATAAAACACCACACTCCTCTTACGACCTCCATCTTGGTTGAGGCTTGCAAGAGAATGACTGGATATGACAGTTAGGGGAGGAGCTATATATCAGCTCTGCTGTGGGTGATCCTCTTGCAACTTCCTGTTGGGAAGGAGAATATCCCATAAGTAATGGATGATCCGTGGACTGGATACACTTAACAAGAGAAAAATGCATATAGCACTCTTATGCCCAGACTCTGAAAAGTGCGGTATTCCGTGTGTTTAAAACATAACTTTTAATAAATTCGTATACAAACTACAACAAAACATTCAAACATGTTAAAATTATTAAACTCTGTTGATCGTATATTTCCAATTCAATGGAGGTGGAGTAGGTCCAAAATTAGTGGCCTAATTCATTATATACATCTCCTCCTCCAATACCCTTAGTGTTAGGGATATGAACTAATACGAACTAGCTTATGATATTGGGGTTATAACCAGTAAGATTGCTGGTGAAAACTGTATATTCTAGTCCGATCTGCCACTATGAAGTGTCTCACTTGATGGAATTAAGGGGGTAGGGGTTAGTTTGACAGCGACTGATTTGGTGCTGAAAATGGATATTGATTGTTCAACTAGTGGTTTTATTTATGTAAGCAATACTAGAAATCATAACACACTATGAAATACCTTGCAGATCTGAATATCACTTCATGCGTATTGTCCTAATACGTAATGGGTAAAGATATCTGCTCATAGCATATCTACTAAGTGTAATCAAAATAATTTATATAGAATTAAAATGTCTCTATGCGAGGCAGTATTAATTCTGATATGTAAGATATTATAATTGACTATTAGTTGCTGTCTCGTATGTCAATCCCACCTATTGTATTATTATGTTCTGGTTCTGTAATTGTAGTGTGTAGCTGTCAGGGCTGCTTTCCTGTCAGTGGCGTTTTGTTACTGAATAGTATGATCTCCTAACAGATCAATCTTCAATCTAGCTGATTGGGTATAATTATGTTATATTTTATTGTTTACACGTTCATTAGATGTTTCGTATCACGTGGAATCAGTGATGTTATAGCACATATTCTGCAATATGTCTTGTAGGATAAGATGGAAGAGGATAATACATTTGTAGTTACTCTATTTCATATGATGCTTGATAATAATCCACCATTCATAGATTCTAATATTATGTTGTGCTTTAACTCGTGTAATGATTTCACCTCGGGGGCTAGAGATATACCAAGTGTCAATGTGAGGTATATAGTGTAATTTATACACCACACGGTAACAATGTATTACTCATGTTACATTGTAACACACTCTAACATAATAGCCGTTGAATACTGTTGATTTCGCTAGTCTATTAGCATATCGGTATTCTTACCAGCTAGTTTCTAAATTATTAGATGTTAATATATTGGTAAGTTTGTTAACAAATACCTCTGAGATATTATAGTCACATATCTTCAGATCATAAATATTGTATCTTGTATAATAAGTGTTTGGCTAACTGCTTGTATCACGTTTGCATTAGTGCTGTGTTCTGAGTGTACATCTGGTTACCCAATGTGTTTATAGATTAGCCGTTATATATGCGTATATCTCTCTTGACTATATGGTTCCGTTACTGTCCAAGCCCCTTATTACTGCCTATCCTATCGTGGTGATGAAGAATAAACAATATCCCAAATTGTACGTTATAAATATAACATTTCATTTGATACGTATGGGGAAACCTGTGTGACTCGTAATGAAATTAGAGCACCCCTGTGCAAGTTCTTATTTTATCCGGTTAGAGACCAAAGTAGTACAGGTTAATACCTAACTATGTTAGTATCCCTGTTCAAATTGAATTTTGTTATTATACAGAAACTATAGGTATCATAAAGTGTAGTGTTTAACTACGTGTCTTACTGTGCTTCTAAACTCCATTCAACCCAAAGTGACTAAAAAAAAGGGGGGGGGGAATTATCTGAGTTTCGATAACAGTGATCATAAAGTTTAGTGTTTAACTACGTGTCTTACTGTGCTTCCAAACTCCATTCAACCCACAGTGCATGTGACTAAAAAAGGGCGGGGGGGATTTGCTATGTACTCATATTGTGAAATTCCTGGATTTTATGTTTCTAAGTGATTGTGGTATTGTGCCCTAATTGGTCCGTGAAATTATTCTTAATATTGTTTCTGCTAATGGACAGTCAAATTATCATGTTATACCTATAAGGACATTGGTTTTAATAATGTCCTACTGGAATTTCTAATAATCTTTATTTTCTTATTACTTATATACATCCCTTATGAGTAAGGGCCTTTCTGTAGATTTTATTTATTTGATTTGTCTTATATGCTAATTTGGAATTGTAGTGCTTTTTAGAGAAAGACAATTTTTCTGTTCGTTCATTCCATTTGGTTGAACCGTATTGAGCAGATATATCCATTTACTTTTCCGCTTTCAAGAGGGCAGTTTCCAAATCTCCTCCTATCATACCTAGACCTAGACTGATCCTCACTTACAACAGTCAAACACCTCAAATAGTGGACACCATAAATAGCCATTGGAAAATACTAATGACTGACCCGATCCTCAAAAGCAAATTGGGGTTAAAACCATCTATAGGATACAGACGTACTAAAAATTTAAAAAAATATGGTCAGTAGCAGCCATTTGAATATAAGAAAGACCAAATCTGGATTCAATCCTGGCTGCTTTAGATGTGGAAGTTGTAGCACATGCCATCACATCAGAAAAATATCTTCGTTTGAAGATAGATTTGGAACAAAACATTTTATCAAAAAATACATAAGTTGTAACACAGAGGGTGTTATATATGTACTATGCTGTAAGTGTAATCTCTTATACGTTGGAATGACAACCCGGAAACTCAGAACGAGATTAATGGAACATCGACGCAATATCACAAATGCGGTCAAAGATCTGGAAAGAGGGAAAACGATTACCAGTGCACTTTCTAAAATATCACAACTCAAAAAAGGAAGAATTAGAATGTTGGGGAATTGAAAAAATAGTTCTAGGTATGAGAGGAGGAGATTTGGAAACTGCCCTCTTGAAAGCGGTAAGTAAATGGATATATCTGCTCAATACGGTTCAACCAAATGGAATGAACGATCAGAACAATTATTATGTCTTTCTCTAAAAAGCACTACAATTCCAAATTAGCATATAAGACGAATCAAATAAATAAAATCTACAGGAAGGCCCTTACTCATAAGGGATGTATATAAGTAATAAGAAAATAAAGATTATTAGAAATTCCAGTAGGACATTATTAAAACCAATGTCCTTTTATAGGTATCACATGATAATTCGACTGTCCATTAGCAGAAACAATTTCTAATAATCTTTATTTTCTTATTACTTATATACATCCCTTATGAGTAAGGGCCTTCCTGTAGATTTTATTTGATTCGTCTTGTATGCTAATTTGGAATTGTAGTGCTTTTTAGAGAAAGACATAATTGTTCTGTTCGTTCATTCCATTTGGTTGAACCGTAGTACTGAGCAGATATATCCATTTACTTTCCGCTTTCAAGAGGGCAGTTTCCAAATCTCCTCCTCTCATACCTAGAACTATTTTTCCAATTCCCCAACATTCTAATTCTTCTTTATTTGAGTTGTGATATTTTAGAAAGTGCGATACTACACAGGTAATCGTTTCCCCTCTTTCCAGATCTTTGACCGCATTTGTGATATTGCGTCGATGTTCCATTAATCTCGTTCTGAGTTTCCGGGTTGTCATTCCAACGTATAAGAGATTAAATTTACAGTACATATATAACACCCTCTGTGTTACAACTTATGTATTTTTTTATAAAATGTTTTGTTCCAAATCTACCTTCAAACGAAGATATTTTTCTGATGTGATGGCATGTGTTACAACTTCCACATCTAAAGCAGCCAGAATTGAATCCAGATTTGGTCTTTCTTATATTCAAATGGCTGCTACTGACCATATCTTTTAAATTTTTAGTACGTCTGTATCTGTATATAAGTAATAAGAAAATAAAGATTATTAGAAATTCCAGTAGGACATTATTAAAACCAATGTCCATTTATAGGTATAACATGATAATTTGACTGTCCATTAGCAGAAACAATATTAAAAATAAGTTCACGGACCAATTAGGGCACAATACCACAATCACTTAGAAACATAAAATCCAGGAATTTCACAATATGAGTACATAGCAAATCCCCCCCGCCCTTTTTTAGTCACATGCACTGTGGGTTGAATGGAGTTTGGAAGCACAGTAAGACACGTAGTTAAACACTACACTTTATGATCACTGTTATCGAAACTCAGATATCTGAATATATGTAATATTGTATATACATATAATTTAATTATAAGGTCACGAACAATTAGGTAATATAGTGAATATCAGATAGGTCAAAACTGATGAACACATTTATGTGGTAACTGTTCACAATATACAGGGAGTGCAGAATTATTAGGCAAATGAGTATTTTGACCACATCATCCTCTTTATGCATGTTGTCTTACTCCAAGCTGTATAGGCTCGAAAGCCTACTACCAATTAAGCATATTAGGTGATGTGCATCTCTGTAATGAGAAGGGGTGTGGTCTAATGACATCAACACCCTATATCAGGTGTGCATAATTATTAGGCAACTTCCTTTCCTTTGGCAAAATGGGTCAAAAGAAGGACTTGACAGGCTCAGAAAAGTCAAAAATAGTGAGATATCTTGCAGAGGGATGCAGCACTCTTAAAATTGCAAAGCTTCTGAAGCGTGATCATCGAACAATCAAGCGTTTCATTCAAAATAGTCAACAGGGTCGCAAGAAGCGTGTGGAAAAACAAGCTGAAACGTCAAGACTGGGCCAAGAAATATCTCAAGACTGATTTTTCTAAGGTTTTATGGACTGATGAAATGAGAGTGAGTCTTGATGGGCCAGATGGATGGGCCCGTGGCTGAATTGGTAAAGGGCAGAGAGCTCCAGTCCGACTCAGACGCCAGCAAGGTGGAGGTGGAGTACTGGTTTGGGCTGGTATCATCAAAGATGAGCTTGTGGGGCCTTTTCGGGTTGAGGATGGAGTCAAGCTCAACTCCCAGTCCTACTGCCAGTTTCTGGAAGACACCTTCTTCAAGCAGTGGTACAGGAAGAAGTCTGCATCCTTCAAGAAAAACATGATTTTCATGCAGGACAATGCTCCATCACACGCGTCCAAGTACTCCACAGCGTGGCTGGCAAGAAAGGGTATAAAAGAAGAAAATCTAATGACATGGCCTCCTTGTTCACCTGATCTGAACCCCATTGAGAACCTGTGGTCCATCATCAAATGTGAGATTTACAAGGAGGGAAAACAGTACACCTCTCTGAACAGTGTCTGGGAGGCTGTGGTTGCTGCTGCACGCAATGTTGATGGTGAACAGATCAAAACACTGACAGAATCCATGGATGGCAGGCTTTTGAGTGTCCTTGCAAAGAAAGGTGGCTATATTGGTCACTGATTTGTTTTTGTTTTGTTTTTGAATGTCAGAAATGTATATTTGTGAATGTTGAGATGTTATATTGGTTTCACTGGTAAAAATAAATAATTGAAATGGGTATATATTTGTTTTTTGTTAAGTTGCCTAATAATTATGCACAGTAATAGTCACCTGCACACACAGATATCCCCCTAAAATAGCTAAAACTAAAAACAAACTAAAAACTACTTCCAAAAATATTCAGCTTTGATATTAATGAGTTTTTTGGGTTCATTGAGAACATGGTTGTTGTTCAATAATAAAATTAATCCTCAAAAATACAACTTGCCTAATAATTCTGCACTCCCTGTATCACAAATCACTGAAACAACTTGGAATCACATTGGTTAATTTAAGGATGAGAGGAATTAAGTCCAAAATGTGAACAGACTAAAAACCTATAAATACACTCAGATGTGGATGGGCACATCTTAATACGAATTTCTATATAGACTAACAGATGAATATTAACAATTAAAAACCCACTTATTAGATAAGACATAATACCACAAATAAATTGTAAATAAATTATAATAATAACTGTAGGATGCATCAATACATGGGCTATTACACAGAAGGTCACGTTATACTCAGATAAATGAATGTCAAGCAATTTCAGAATAGTAAATTAACAAAATTACATCATATATAATTTTCTATAATCAATTATATTCAAATTATACACAGGGACCTATTTCCTACAATGCAGATAATATCAAAGATAATTGAGACATTAATATGATGAGAGATAAACTACAAATTGAGAATTAGACAATAACACTTCACCTAACACATACTATTACAACAGGGAGGATTCTATGATGCTGATGCCAACTTCACAGTAAAGGCACATTGCGCATGTAAATAGCCTGATAAACTTCATGGACTGTGAAAATATTTGAAATGTATTGCTTCTTCTGTTCTTCCAGTACTAAACATATTTGGTATGACTGTTTCCCTTTCTACCACTCTCTCTTCTTCCTTTTTTCCCCGTTTTCCTCCCATTTAAATCAAAAATTCAAAATCAAGAATTACCAATATATAAAAAAACAAACTAAAAATAAATACATAAGATCATATGGAAGACCAAGTTGCAGCCTTGCAAATCTGTTCAACAGAGGCCTCATTTTTAAAGGCCCAGGTGGAAGCCACAGCTCTAGTAGAATGAGCTGTAATCCTTTCAGGAGGCTGCAGTCCAGCAGTCTCATAGGCTAAACGGATTATACTCCGAAGCCAAAAAGAAAGAGAGGTTGCCGAGGCCTTCTGACCTCTCCTCTGTCCAGAGTAAACAACAAACAGGTTAGATGTTTGGCGAAAATCTCTAGTAGCCTGTAAGTAAAACTTCAAGGCACGGACTACGTCTAGATTATGCAAAAGACGTTCCTTCTTTGAAGAAGGATTAGGACATAATGATGGAACAACAATCTCTTGATTGATATTCTTGTTAGAAACTACCTTAGGTAAAAAACCCAGGTTTTGTACGCAGAACAACTTTATCTGAATGAAAGATCAGATAAGGAGAATCACAATGTAAGGCAGATAACTCCGAGACACTTCGAGCCGAGGAAATAGCCATCAGAAAAAGAACTTTCCATGAAAGAAGTTTAAGCTCCATGGAGGAGCAACAGGTTTAAACACAGGCTTAATTCTAACTAAAGCCTGACAAAATGCCTGAACGTCTGGAACTTCTGCCAGACGCTTGTGTAAAAGAATAGACAGAGCAGAAATCTGTCCCTTTAAAGAACTAGCTGATAATCCTTTGTCCAAACCCTCTTGGAGGAAGGACAATATCCTAGGAATCCTAACCCTACTCCATGAGTAAATTCTTGGATTCACACCAATGAAGATATTTACGCCATATCTTGTGGTAAATTTTCCTGGTGACAGGCTTTCGTGCATGTATTAAGGTATCAATTACTGACTCGGAGAAGCCACGCTTTGATAGGATCAAGCGTTCAATCTCCATGCAGTCAGTCTCAGAGAAAGTAGATTCGGATGATTGAAAGGACCTTGTATTAGAAGGTCTTGTCTCAGAGGCAGAGTCCATGGTGGAAAGGATGACATGTCCACTAGGTCTGCATACCAGGTCCTGCGTGGCCACGCAGGCGCTATCAATATCACAGATGCTCTTTCCTGTTTGTATTTTGGCAATCAGACGAGGGAGCAGAGGAAACGGTGGAAACACATAAGCCAGGTTGAAGAACCAAGGCGCTGCTAGAGCATCTATCAGTGCCGCTTCTGGGTCCCTGGACCTGGATCCGTAACAAGGAAGCTTGGCGTTCTGGTGAGACGCCATGAGATCCAATTCTGGTTTGCCCCAACGGAGAACCAATTGAGCAAACACCTCCGGATGGAGTTCCCATTCCCCCGGATGAAAAGTCTGACGACTTAGAAAATCCGCCTCCCAGTTCTCTACACCTGGGATATGGATCGCTGACAGGTGGAAAGAGTGAGTCTCTGCCCAGCGAATTATCTTGGAGACTTCTGACATCGCTAGGGAACTCCTGGTTCTCCCTTGATGGTTGATGTAAGCCACAGTCGTGATGTTGTCCGACTGAAATCTGATGAACCTCAGTGTTGCTAGCTGAGGCCAAGCCAGAAGAGCATTGAATATTGCTCTTAACTCCAGAATATTTATTGGGAGGAATTTCTCCTCCTGAGTCCATGAACCCTGAGCCTTCAGGGAGTTCCAGACTGCACCCCAACCTAGAAGGCTGGCATCTGTTGTTACAATTGTCCAATCTGGTCTGCGAAAGGTCATACCCTTGGACAGATGGGCCCGAGATAACCACCAGAGAAGAGAATCTCTGGTTTCCTGATCCAGATTTAGTAGAGGGGACAAATCTGTGTAATCCCCATTCCACTGACTGAGCATGCATAATTGCAGCGGTCTGAGATACAGGCGCGCGAATGGCACTATGTCCATCGCCGCTACCATTAAGCCGATTACTTCCATGCACTGAGCCACCGTGGGGCACGGAATGGAGTGAAGAACACGGCAAGCATTTAGAAGTTTTGATAACCTGGACTCCGTCAGGTAAATTTTCATTTCTACAGAATCTATTAGAGTCCCTAGGAAGGAAACCGTCGTGAGAGGAGATAGAGAACTCTTTTCTTCGTTCACTTTCCACCCATGCGACCTCAGGAGTGCCAGAACTATCTCTGTATGAGATTTGGCAATTTAAAAACTTGACGCCTGTATCAGGATATCGTCCAGGTAAGGAGCCACCGCTATGCCTCGCGGTCTTAGGACCGCCAGAAGTGAGCCCAGAACCTTTGTAAAAATTCTTGGGGCTGTAGTCAACCCGAATGGAAGAGCTACAAATTGGTAATGCCTGTCTAGAAAGGCAAACCTCAGGAACTGATGATGATTCTTGTGAATCGGAATGTGAAGGTAGGCATCCTTAAAGTCCACTGTGGTCATGTACTGACCCTCTTGGATCATGGGTAAAATGGTTCGAATAGTTTCCATCTTGAATGACGGAACTCTGAGGAATTTGTTTAGGATCTTTAAATCCAAAATTGGTCTGAAGGTTCCCTCTTTTTTGGGAACCACAGATTTGAATAAAACCCCTGTCCTTGTTCCGTCCGCGGAACTGGGTGGATCACTCCCATTACAAGGAGATCTTGTACGCAGCTTAGGAATGCCTCATTCTTTATCTGGTTTGCAGATAATCTTGAAAGGTGAAATCTCCCTTGTGGAGGAGAAGCTTTGAAGTCCAGAAGATATCCCTGAGATATGATCTCCAACGCCCAGGGATCCTGAACATCTCGTGCCTACGCCTGGGCAAAGAGAGAGAGAGAGAGTCTGCCCCCTACTAGATCCGTTGTTGGATAGGGGGCCGCTCCTTCATGCTGTCTTAGAGGCAGCAGCAGGCTTTCTGGCCTGCTTGCCCTTGTTCCAGGACTGGTTAGGTTTCCAGGCCTGCTTGGATTGAGCAAAAGTTCCCTCTTGTTTTGAAGCAGAGGAAGTTGATGCTGCACCTGCCTTGAAATTTCGAAAGGCACGAAAATTAGACTGTTTGGCCTTTGATTTGGCCCTGTCCTGAGGAAGGGTATGACCCTTACCTCCAGTAATGTCAGCAATAATTTCTTTCAAACCAGGCCCGAATAAGGTCTGCCCCTTGAAAGGAATGTTGAGTAATTTAGACTTTGAAGTCACATCAGCTGACCAGGATTTGAGCAATAGCGCCCTACGCGCCTGGATGGCGAATCCGGAATTCTTAGCCGTTAGTTTAGTCAAATGAACAATGGCATCAGAAACAAATGAGTTAGCTAGCTTAAGAGTTCTAAGCTTGTCAACAATTTCAGTCAATGGAGCTGTATGGATGGCCTCTTCCAGGGCCTCAAACCAGAATGCCGCCGCAGCAGTGACAGGCGCAATGCATGCAAGGGGCTGTAAAATAAAACTTTGTTGAATAAACATTTTCTTAAGGTAACCCTCTAATTTTTTATCCATTGGATCTGAAAAAGCACAACTGTCCTCAACCGGGATAGTGGTACGCTTTGCTAAATTAGAAACTGCTCCCTCCACCTTAGGGACAGTCTGCCATAAGTCCCGTGTAGTGGCATCTATTGGAAACATTTTTCTAAATATAGGAGGTGGGGAAAAGGGCACACCGGGCCTATCCCACTCCTTACTAATAATTTCTGTAAGCCTTTTAGGTATTGGAAAAACATCAGTACTCACCGGCACTGCATAGTATTTATCCAGCCTACACAATTTCTCTGGCACTGCAATTGTGTCACAGTCATTCAGAGCAGCTAATACCTCCCCAAGCAATACATGGAGGTTCTCAAGCTTAAATTTAAAATTAGAAATCTCTGAATCAGGTCTCCCCGATTCAGAGACGTCACCCACAGACTGAAGCTCTCCGTCCTCAGGTTCTGCATATTGTGACGCAGTATCAGACATGGCTCTTACAGCATCTACGCGCTCTGTATCTCGTCTAACCCCAGAGCTATCTCGCTTGCCTCTCAATTCAGGCAATCTGGATAATACCTCTGACAGGGTATTATTCATGATTGCAGCCATGTCCTGCAAAGTAATCGCTATGGGCGTCCCTGATGTACTTGGCGCCATATTAGCGTGCGTCCCTTGAGCGGGAGGCGAAGGGTCTGACACGTGGGGAGAGTTAGTCGGCATAACTTCCCCCTCGACAGACCCCTCTCTGGTGACAATTCTTTTATAGATAAAGACTGATCTTTACTGTTTAAGGTGAAATCAATACATTTAGTACACATTCTCCTATGGGGCTCCACCATGGCTTTTAAACATAATGAACAAGTATCCTCTGTTTCAGACATGTTTGTACAGACTAGCAATGAGACTAGCAAGCTTGGAAAACACTTTAAAGCAAGTTAACAAGCAATATAAAAAACGTTACTGTGCCTTTAAGAGAAACAAATTGACAAAATTTGAAATAACAGTGAAAAAAGGCAGTTACACTAACGAAATTTTTACAGTGTATGTAACTAGTTAGCAGAGCATTGCACCCACTTGCAAATGGATGATTAACCCCTTAATAACAAAAACAGAATAATAAATGACAAAAACGTTTTTTTAAACACAGTCACAACAACTGCCACAGTCTACTGTGATTGTTAGCCTCCTCAAACACGACTTTTGAAGCCTTTAGAGCCCTTCAGAGATGTCCTGTATCAAGCAGAGGGAAGCTGAATGTCTCTTTCAGTATTTTTATCTGCACAGAAAAGCACTAAAATAGGCCCTTCCCACTCATATTGCAACAGTGGAAAGCTTCAGGAAACTGTTTCTAGGCAAAAATCAAGCCAGCCATGTGGAGAAAAAACTAGGCCCCAATAAGTTTTGTCACCAAACATATATAAAAACGATTAACATGCCAGCAAACGTTTTATATTACACTTTTAAAAGAGTATGTATCTCTGTTAATAAGCTTGATACCAGTCGCTATTAAATCACTGCATTTAGGCTTAACTTACATTAATCAGGTATCAGCAGCATTTTTCTAGCAAGTTCCATCCCTAGAAATATATTAACTGCACATACCTTATTGCAGGAAAACCTGCACGCCATTCCCTCTCTGAAGTTACCTCACTCCTCAGAACATGTGAGAACAGCAATGGATCTTAGTTACTTCTGCTAAGATCATAGAAATCACAGGCAGATTCTTCTTCTAATGCTGCCTGAGATGAAACAGTACACTCCGGTACCATTTAAAAATAACAAACTTTTGATTGAAGTTAAAAAACTAACTATAATACACCACACTCCTCTTACTACATCCATCTTTGTTGAGAGTTGCAAGAGAATGACTGGATATGGCAGTGAGGGGAGGAGCTATATAGCAGCTCTGCTGTGGGTGATCCTCTTGCAACTTCCTGTTGGGAAGGAGAATATCCCACAAGTAATGGATGATCCGTGGACTGGATACACTTAACAAGAGAAAGACTGAACATCTGGCACATCTGCCAAACGTTTGTGAAGCAAAATTGACAAAGCAGAAATCTGTCCCTTTAAGGAACTTGCTGACAACCCTTTCGCCAATCCTTCTTGGAGAAAAGACAGAATCCTGGGAATCCTAACTTTACTCCATGAGTAACCCTTGGATTCACACCAATAAAGATATTTACGTCATATCTTATGATAGATTTTTCTAGTGACAGGCTTACGAGCCTGTATCAAAGTATTGTTGACCGAATCAGAGAATCCCCGCTTAGATAAAATCAAGCGTTCAATCTCCAAGCAGTCGGCTGCAGAGAATTTAGATTTGGATGTTGGAAAGGACCTTGAATGAGAAGTTCCACGGTGGCAGAGAGGACATGTCCACAAGGTCCGCATACCAAGTCCTGCGTGGTCACGCAGGCGCTATCAGGATTAGTGAAGCTCTCTCCTGTTTGATCCGAGCAATCACACGTGGAAGGAGAGGAAACGGTGGAAACACATAAGCTAGGCTGAACGACCAAGGCACTGCCAAGGCATCTATCAGTTCGGCCTGAGGATCCCTCGACCTGGATCCGTAACGTGGAAGCTTGGCATTCTGAAGAGATGCCATCAGATCTAATTCCGGTCTGCCCCATTGGCGAATCAATGATGCAAACACCTCCGGGTGGAGTTCCCACTCCCCCGGATGAAAAGTCTGACGACTTAGAAAATCCCCTTCCCAGTTCTCTACTCCTGGGATGTAGATTGCCGATAGATAGCAAGAGTGGGCCTCCGCCCATCAGATTATCTTTAATACTTCTATCATCGGAACTCCTTGTTCCCCCCCTGATGATTGATATATGCCACAGTTGTGATATTGTCTGACTGGAATCTGATGAATTTGGCCGAAGCCAACTGAGGCCATGCCTGAAGCGCATTGAATATTGCTCTCAGTTGCAGAATATTGATTGGAAGTAGAGACTCCACCTGAGTCCAAACACCCTGAGCCTTCAGGGAATTCCAGACTGCACCCCAGCCCAGTAGACTTGCGTCCATTGTCACTATCACCCACGAGGGTCTGCGGAAACACGTCCCCTGGGACAGATGATCAGGCGACAACCACCAAAGTAGAGAGTCTTTTGTCTCTTGATCCAGATTTATCTAAGGAGATAAATTAGCATAGTCCCCATTCCACTGTCCGAGCATGCACAGCTGCAGTGGTCTGAGTTGAAAGCGAGCAAACGGAATGATGTCCATTGTCGCTACCATTAGTCCAATGACCTCCATACACTAAGCCACTGAGGGCCGAGGAATGGACTGAAGTGCTTGGCAAGTATTTAGAATCTTTGATTTTCTGACCTCCATCAGAAATATTAATAATAATAATAATAATAATGTCTACCGAGTCTAACAGAGTTCCCAAGAAGGGAACCCTTGTCTGTGGAACTAGTGAACTCTTTTCTATATTCACCTTCCAACCGTGAGTTCTCAGGAAAGACAACACTGTGTCCGTGTGAGATTTTGTCAGATAAGTTGACGCCTGGATCAAGATATCGTAACCTTTGTAAAGATCAAGGGTGCAGTGGCCAACCCGAAGGGAAGAGCCACAAACTGATAATGTTTGTCCAGGAAGGCAAACCTTAGGAACTGATGATGATCCTTGTGAATAGGAATATGAAGGTATGCATCCTTCAAGTCCACGGTAGTGATATATTGACCCTCCTGTATCATTGGTAAGATTGTTCGTATAATCTCCATCTTGAATGATGGAACTGAGAAACTTGTTTAGACATTTGAGATCTAAAATGGGTCTGAAAGTTCCCTCTTTTTTGGGAACCACAAAAAGATTTGAGTAAAACCCCTGCCCCTTTTCCAGTTTTGGAACGGGACAAATTACTCCCATGGTAGAGAGGTCTTTTACACAGCGTAAGAACGCCTCTCTTATCTGGTCTACAGATAATTGTGAAAGATGAAATCTCCCTCTTGGGAGAAAATCCTTGAATTCCAGTTGATACCCGTGGGTCACGATTTCCAGTGCCCAGGGGTCCTGAAAATCTCTTGCCTGAGCAAAGAAAGAAAGTCTGCCCCCTACTAGATCCGGTCCCGGATCAGGGGCCGCCCCTTCATGCTGTCTTTGTAGCAGCAGCGGGCTTCTTGGATTGTTTACCTTTATTCCAAGCCTGGTTGGGTCTCCAGACTGACTTGGATTGAGCAAAATTCCCTTCCTGCTTTGTGGAGGAAGAGGAAGCAGAGGGTCATCCTCTAAAATTTCGAAAGGAACGAAAATTATTTTGTTTACCCCTCATCTTAACAGACTTATCCTGAGGTAGGGCATGGCTTTTACCTCCAATAATGTCAGAAATGAAGTCCTTCAATTCAGGCCCGAATAGGGTCTTACCTTTAAAGGGAATAGCTAAAAGCGTAGATTTTGATGACACATCAGCAGACCAAGATTTGAGCCATAACGCTCTACTCGCTAAAATGGCAAATCCTGCATTTTTCGCCGCTAATTTAGCAATTTGAAAAGCGGCAGCTGTAATAAAAGAATTAGCTAGCTTGAGAGCCTTAATTCCATCCAAAATGTCCTCTTATGGAGTCTCAACCTTCAGAGACTCTTCTAGAGCATCAAACCAAAAAGCTGCTGCAGTAGTAACTGGAACAATGCAAGCCGTAGGTTGTAAAAGAAAACCCTGATGAATAAATAATTTCTTTAGAAGACCTAACTTTTTATCCATAGGGTCTTTGAAAGCACAACTGTCCTCAATAGGTATAATTGTACGCTTAGCCAGGGTAGATATAGCTCCCTCCACCTTAGGGACCGTTTCCCAAGAGTCCCGAATGGTGTCTGATATGGGAAACATTTTCTTAAAATTAGGAGGAGGAGAGAACGGTATACCTGGTCTATCCCATTCCTTTTTTACAATTTCTGCAATTCTTTTAGGAACCGGAAAAACATCAGTGTAAGTAGGTACCTCTAGATATTTGTCCATCTTACACAATTTCTCTGGTGGTATCACAATAGAATCACAATCATCCAGAGTCGCTAAAACCTCCCGAAGCAACAGGCTTAAATTTAAAGGACATCACATCCGAATCTGTCTGAGGTAACACATTTCTTGAGTCTGAAAGTTCTCCCTCAGACAGCAATTCCCTGACCCCCAAATCAGAGCACTGTGAGGGTACATCGGAAATAGCCAATAATGCATCAGAGGATTCAGAATTCACATTAATACCTGACCTACTGCGTTTACCCTGTAACACTGGTAATTTAAATACCTCTGTAAGGGTAGTTGACATAACTGTAGCCATCTCCTGCAGTGTAAAAGAATTAGACGCACTAGAGGTACTTGGCGTCGCTTGTGTGGGCGTTAAAAGGTTGTGACACTTGGGGAGAATTGGATGGCATATCTTGATTCTCTTCCGACTGAGAATCATCCTTAGGCACACTTTCTTTACCTAAAATATGCTTTTTACAATGTAAGGCCCTTTCAGTACAAGAGGTACACAATGTAAGAGGGGGTTCCACAATGGCTTCTAAACACATAAAGCAATGATTTTCCTCAATGTCAGACATGTTGAACAGACTAGTAATAACCACAATAGTTGTTAAACACTTTATTTATTGATAAAAAAGCGCACAATTTTTCCCAAACTGCTTCAAAACGTTAATTAACGCTTTAAAATTAACTACACCTAATCAATAGTGCCAAAAATTATTGCACCCCAAGAGCAAGGGGAGAAATTAACCTCTAAAAGACATTTATAGTCAAAAATATGTTTGATTTGAAAAAATAACCGCTGCTGTGGCGCCTACCTGCCCCCAGGGTACTGCAAAATGACTCGACAACGATCCGGTTAACAGAACACCAGTCTAGGCTCAACCGGAGCTAATGCCTGCTGCCTTCACAGCCAGAGTAAAGTGCGCGTCTGAGCGTGCGAAATTACGCCTCGCCCATCATGAACGACGATCGCATAAGACTGAACAACCGCATGGTGAAGCGGTTTAGTAATAAAGCCATGTGGATTTGTTTTACCCCTAAGCACACACGAAAAACAGCAATACTGTTTATTTGAACACACAAATAAAAACCGTTAAGCTGCCTCTACCAGTGTCCCTTTATATTGCTGCTGTTAAGCCCATTATAAATGTTTGGCCCATTATGTCAAAATAGAATAAGCACAGGTTTCTCAGTAATACCCTTTGTTTACAGGTCTACTGCTTACCCCTTCCCTTGCAGGGAAAAAATGTCAGCCAGTTCTGATATACCAAGTCTCCTCAGAAATAAAGGACTGCACATACCTCAATGCTGCTTGTAGCATGAAACCGTTCTCCACACTGAAGATTTCTCTTGTACTACCTTCAGAAGCTCTGTGGGAACCAACATGGATCTTAGTTACATCTGCTAAGATAATTAACCTCAGGGCAAAAATTTTCTTACATATCTCCCTGAGGAAAATAGTACTCACCGGTACCATTTAAAATAAAAAACTTCTTGATTGAAGAAACTAAAACTAACACCTCACTTTACCTCTTCCTAGTACTAACACAGGCAAAGAGAATGACTGGGGGTGGAGGAAAGGGAGGAGCTATATATACAGCTCTGCTGTGGTGCTCTTTGCCACTTCCTGTTAGCAGGAGGATAATATCCCACAAGTAAGGATGAAATCCGCGGACTCGTATCTTGTAGAAGAAATGACAATAGAAATATGGTAGAATGGTGGTCCAAACAACTACACCCAGCTGCACAAAGAACTCCTGAAAGTACATAAGAGGTATAACCAGGGCAGGTACTATGATATGTAATATATACAAATATAAAAGAGAGAAAGAGCTGTACCAAAATAAGGTTCAGCAATAAAGACCAGGATTAAAGATGCCCACTTAGTAATAATAAATAGAGTACAAAAAATAGCAAAAATTATATACAGTTTAATGTAGCATGATTTCATATAGAATAAAAGACATTAAATGACTAATGGCTTTCATAAAATACAGAATACATAAATGTGACACTTATAACATAGGACACACACAGAAGACAAACAGACAAATCACATGGGCCCCTCATACCACTCTAAATAACATCCTAAGCCGGCAAAAGAGTCCAGTATGTAAAGATTAAATTTTCAATGATGACAATAAACAGGAGGATGATGTATGTACTTTCAATGATGCCACAAACCACTCAAAGATGAAAATGAGAGATGAATGAGACACATAAATGTATCAAATGAATGGATATGGTATAAGGTATGGTGATGAAAAGATAGTTCCAATGTAACAGCAGTAATGGTGTCAAAATTTACTGATGACAATGATGATGATAATATGATATGGGATCTAAGTTATTGGACCATCCACCCTAGGCAAAGCAGTTGAATTACGTGGTCAAGGAACAACAAAATTGCACAAGTAGTTAGTAGGCTCTAGCATAGAAAAGCTAGTGTTTAGTGAGGAAAGTCCAATGGACGTATACAACAAGTTCCATGCAATTAGTCGAATAGTGTATATATATATATATATATATATATATATATATATATATATATATATATATATATATATATATATATATATATATATATATATACACACACACACATTTTATATATATATATATATATATATATATATATACACACACACACATAAAAAACATAATTTATGTAAGAACTTACCTGATAAATTCATTTCTTTCATATTAGCAAGAGTCCATGAGCTAGTGATGTATGGGATATACATTCCTACCAGGAGGGGCAAAGTTTCCCAAACCTTAAAATGCCTATAAATACACCCCTCACCACACCCACAATTCAGTTTAACGAATAGCCAAGAAGTGGGGTGATAAGAAAGGAGCGAAAGCATCAAAATAAGGAATTGGAATAATTGTGCTTTATACAAAAAAATCATAACCACCACAAAAAGGGTGGGCCTTATGGACTCTTGCTAATATGAAAGAAATGAATTTATCAGGTAAGTTCTTACATAAATTATGTTTTCTTTCATGTAATTAGCAAGAGTCCATGAGCTAGTGACGTATGGGATAGCAGATACTCAAGATGTGGAACTTCCACGCAAGAGTCACTAGAGAGGGAGGGATAAAATAAAGACAGCCAATTCCACTGAAAAAATAATCCACTACCCAAATCAAAAGTTTCAATTTTTATAAGAAAAAAAAAACCTGAAATTATAAGCAGAAGAATCAAACTGAAACAGCTGCCTGAAGTACTATTCTACCAAAAACTGCTTCTAAAGAAGAGAAATCAAAACGGTAGAAATTAGTAAAAATATGCAAAGAAGACCAAGTCATTGCTTTGCAAATTTGATCAACAGAAGCTTCATTCTTAAAAAGCCCAGGAAGTAGAAACTGACCTAGTAGAATGAGC